>NC_054380.1:131445318-131745318 GCF_017654675.1 Xenopus laevis | reverse complement strand
TTCCACTAGGAAACAACGCTTCAGTAAAACAGATACAACTTTATATAACCCATGTGGTAAGTCCAACAGTCCTTTCCCTGGACACAGTCCCACACCAGACTCCAGGAGGATAAAGACAGTCACAGTCCCTTTTCCCCAAGAGCTTATTTTCCCTAGGTAACACTACCTGCCCAAATACCTCTCCAGATAGACAAAGGTAGTTGCTCCCACATAGCAGGCACACAGACAACACCTGCCCTCACATAGGGGATACACTGGAGCCTTTCAATACCCTCCCTCAGGCAGAACACTCACTGGGGACTCACACAGATTGGTCAGTCATCCACAGAGGCTCAATCCTCAGGCTGAGCCCCCAAGCTATCCTAGCTGAGCACAACAAACCTGCTTTATTTTTCAGGGCACAGCTTCCAGCACTATCCAAAGGGCGAGCACATAACAAGCCCCCTTTCAAGTATCCATCCACAGGCAGCTTCTGTCACAGTCTGTTCACTGCCTCTGAGCTCTAAACCCTCCATGGTTGAAGTCCCCAGGGTTGGGGCCCCATACCCCAAGCCCTCCAGTGGCCTTTCAATTCCTTAGGCCCTTACACCATTGCTACAGTTCATAAACTCCCAACTGGTGTTAAAATGGAAAGAAAGAGACTGAACACAAGGTAGCTCAGCTTTTATCCACCTTGCACAACAGTGACACCTTCTAGCCAAACTTGGACTCTGCCAGGGCTTACTGCATATGGGACAAAGGACTTACTCCCTACGCATTTTTGCCGGCAAATGTGCGCCGGCACACAAAAAAACAGACGCCGGTGTCGAAAATGAGATGCCGGCACCGTTTCGCTGTTTTGCAGGAAATTCGCCACAGATTCGCCCATCACTATTGCTGAGACAAAAAAGTATCCATAAGAAAAATTGCCCATTAACTTTTATGCATTTGGATTGTGAAATAATTGTCACGTGAGGTTGGCTCCATTAGGAAACAATAAGAAAATACACGTTTTGTGTATAACAAATAAACTTTATATAAGAGAGAAAAGAATAAAGTAAATATGCAGTTATATATCACTGACCCACTAATATTTGCAGTCCAATTCTGGCACCTACTTGCCAGGCAACATCCCACACTCCACTCCTGGTGGACAAAGAGTCTCAGTCCCTTTTCCCCAAAGAGCTTTTAAGTTTCCCAGGTAGCGCTACATGCCCAAATACCTCTCCAAATGGACAGAGGTAGTTGCTCCCACGTAGCAGACTTACAAGAAACACCTGTGTCTTTACAGGAGCACACGCTGGATCCATTCACTACCCTCCCTCAGGCACAACTCACCCGGGTACTCAGAGGGGCAGGCTCAATGAGAGCTGAAACAGGCATCCACATCAATGAAATCCATTCAGCGAAGCACACGCAGCTTGCTTTGAATCTTCAGGGTACTGCTCCAAACACTATCAATAGTGTGAGCATGACAAACCCCCATTACTCTTCACGACTCAGCTCCCAGCAGTCTCCATAATGCGAGCACATGAAAAGTTCTCCAAGATCTAAACTCCTTTAAGCCCCTACATCTTGCAGCAGTTTATAATCATGCTGTCCTCATTGAAATAGAACTTTAGGTTCAACCCATAGCTAGACAGGCAGGGGATTTCCCAATACGTGGTTTTCAGGAACATAGGGAAATAACCCTATGGATCCCTACAGAATATTGACTGTTCTATTTAAATTGTGATAAGACTAAGGTCTTACCCTAATAGTTGTCAGGGCTCACCGCCTGGTGGCATGATTGACAAATCACCAAGGTCCACTGGGGAAGATGCACTTAGTCAAGATATGTAATAGCAGCCCTTCTATAAAAGAATATAGTTTTTTTTCACATTTCCCATATAGTACTGGGTGTGCTTCTGACATTTTATTCCCTAAAAAAACGGCTGCACTAAATAATGTGTAAAACTGTAGGTCCATAGAAAATATTTCAATGTGAATACATGCTAGTGATATTTGCTAATTGTATTCTATTTCCTTTCGGCATCGTCTGTGGGTGATGCACAGATGGATTGCCTAGATTGATGGCTGAGGATGAGTCTTCATTACATTTGATGAGTGGTTTCTTTCTTATGTCAAATGCCTGGAATGGTTACAGGGGAAGAATACACATGGGCTGTTTTGAGGCATCCAAGGCAGCTGGTATCCATTTGCTTAGTAAGAATGGAAGCATGCCCATAATCATATGATTATAATTGATGTTAGTCGAGGACATGGAGAAAAATATAAAATGAAATATACAGTTTTGAGATCTTTCCCTTGTGCGGATAGCAATATCATTCATCAGAAAGCTGGACATATTTTTAAATGTGCAAATATGCAAATTTGTCTAATTAGAACTATATAGCAAACAAAAACATACGGTAAGAAATTCTAACACTATTATAAATTTAAAGAGCCTTCTCTAAATTATCATTATAAATATAGTCATAATAAATGAATACATATAAATTAGTTGTATTGTATATGCATGGCAGTAATTTCAGGAATTTAGTAGAAATATAATTTTGCATTTTCAGAATACTATATAAAGAAATGCTATTTTGACTATTTGTAATATGTATCCGTTTTGTCATTTCTAAGCAATATCTGGGATTTTCAAATATTAAAAAAATATTCATATTAAATATTATAATTCATTATTATATTTAAATGTTGCTGTGCAATTATACTTACAGGGGTACCTAATTTAAGAGGGTTATTTTTCAGATTTTTTTCCCCACGGTTCACATATTTTGCGCTAAAAATCATTGGTTTGAAACATGGTTTCAAAACCATACATTTTTGACATTTATTAAGTGTAAATGGCAGCTGTTCTAGGTAGAATGTAAACTATTTATTTCAAGTGTTTCCAGTTCTTTTTCATTTGCTGTGGAGTTGCTAACCATTTAAAAATTACGAATAAAATACAAAGTCAAGGTATTCATTTTTTTGCTGTTTTATTCTACAGGATTTTTAGATTTGGATTTATTTATAAATAAGCAATATTTATATATTAAACAGTGAGTTTATTGAAGTATGAAAACATCTCTAAAATTACACAAACTTTAATTTTGATAAACAGACCCCCATGTTTACTTTTTTTGAGGTTCTTTACCACTTGAACACTAATAACTTGAAACAGTTCAGGCATTTATATCTCACAAATATCCCCAACTAATCACAAGGATCAATTAAACCCATATTATATTTCTTTGATGGATATTGGATAGCAGCAGAGGTGTAGTGCTCAAATCTGGTTATCCTCTGGCCAAATCACTATAATTCACCTCTAAATAAAGTGCAAATAGCAAGCAAAATGTACCATGTTTTTTGTGCTTTGTACTCTGTCCATGCTGGACACTCATAGATCAGGTTCTGGAGAAGTAAGTAAGATCTTTCCAATGATTGCAATGTCACCTGCATTTGCTTGCAGTGCATCTTGCGCTGAATTCAGGGTAATTTGGTAAATGTCCCCTCTAACAAGCCAAACCAAAATCACTCTATTCTTAGTACTCAACCTCCAAATACAGTGTACGTCAACTTTGAATAGTGATGGGCAAATTCCTTCCGTTTTGCTTCGCTGCAAAAATTTGCAAATTGCCCATGAAACGGTGACAAATTTGTGATACTCGAAAATTTACACTGCATAAATTTTGGACGTGTGTATGAAAAGTCACTCGCGTCAATTTTGACATTAAAGTCAATGGCCATCCAAATAGTGTTGACGCACAACGAAGTTGACAGGAGTGAATTTTCATGATGCGGGCAAATTTTCGCAGGAGTTTTGCAAATTTTTTACCGTCGGCGAAACACAGAAATTCGTGCCACGAGAATTTATTCACCCATCACAAACTTTGAACTGTTCTCCACCCAAATCAGAGAATCCATCAAGGTTAGGGTGAGAAAAGCTAAAGGAAAACCAATGAGCCCTTCACAATGCAAGAAAGTAAAAACGTTTTAAATAAAAAAAAAGGTATGCACATGGCTAATGCTAAATACATAGCACTGCCTTAAAAGTGAAACTGAATAAAATCAACCTTTTATAAATGCAAACATGTTTTCAGTAACTTCCTGGCACAACACCTGAAGGCTTATTTATTAATGGTCGGATTTTAGTGGTTTTAGAGGTTTTGGAAACTACAGTATGTCTAAATTTACAAGCTCTAAAACCACAAGTCATTGAATTTATTAAAAGATCTGAATATAAAAAGTACAAATGAGAAAAAAGTGCTGAACGATGCTCTAAAAAATACAAATACCTCAAAAAATGGTTAGTTTTTTAAGATAATTTCTAGCAAAATAATCCAAAAAAAATTCAAAAGTTTAAATTGAATAAAAGTCGACCAATAAGATCAGTGCAACTCCCATTCACTTCTATAGGACCTCCAAACTTTTACTTGGCAAAGTTAGGTATTAAAAGATTTAGTTTTTTTCACTTAATAAATGTTGAATTTTTAGAGCTTTTAAGAAATATAGGAAAACCTTAAAATTTTTCGAGATCAGTGGAAAAAATAGCAATTTGATTGTTAGTAAATGGGCCCTGAAAGCTATTTGTAGTTATCTGAGATTAAGTGGATAGCTCATGTATTTTTGAGGTTTTTTTCCAATTAGAAATAACTAATGAATTTTTTTTGCCTGCCATAGATTTGCAGCAAAATTCCACATTTTGGCATCTGCAATTTTTTGTGTGAAAACCAGCTCAAAAAAATGCTGCAGAAAAATTTGCTGCAACAAAATAGTTGAAGAGAAAATTGCCCATAAGAAAAAACACATTTGGACAAAATAATTGCCATAAGAAAAAAAGGCCATTGACTTTAATGCATTGGGACCAAAAAGTAGCCTTACGAAAAAACACCCATTGACTTTAATGCATTTGGAGCAATAAAAATTGTCAAGTTGCTTAAAAAAATTTTGGCCACCCATTAACTTCAATGTATTTTGCATTTTTTTTGCCGTTTAGTGAATTTTTCTGCGAAGCAGGATGATTCCCTCATCACTAGTAACTAGTGATAAGCGAATCTGTCCCATTTCAATTTGCCAAAAAATTAGCAAAACTGCTGAAAATTAGCGAAACAGAGAAAAATTTGCAAATCACATTGACGTCAATAGCTGACATTTATACACCTATGATTTTTTTCTAACTCCAAATGCATTCAAATTAATGAGCATTTTTCATTGTGGTGACTTTCTTGTCTCTGTGACTTTTTGTCCAAATGCATTAAAGTCAATGGGGGGTTATGTAATAAAAGGCACTAAGTTTGTCCAGGAACAGTAACCCATAGCAACTAATCAGCAGGTAGTCTTGGTTGGTCACCTGCTGAAAAGCAAGTTTCTTATTGGTTACTATGGGTTACTGCTCTTGGGCAAACTTAGTGCCTTTAACTACATATGAAAGAATGAGAGTTATTTTTTTTCATTCCAAATGCTTTAAAATCAAAGGGCGTTTTTTCTTACAGCAACTTTTTCCAAATGCATTAAAGTAAATGAGCATTTTTTCTCAAGTTTTTCTCATTCCAAATGCTTTAAAGGGATACTGTAATGGGAAAACATGTTATTTTTTCTAAAACACATCTGTTAATAATGCTGCTCCAGCAGACTTCTGCACTGTAATTCATTTTTCAAAAGAGCAAACAGATTTTTTTATATTTAATTTTGAAATCTGACACGGGGCGAGACATATTGTCAGTTTCCTAGGTGCCCGCAGTCATGTGACTTGTGCTTTGATAAAATTCAGTCATTCTTTACTGTTAAACTACATCTTGAAGTGATATCACTCAACTCCCTTCCCCCCCCCAGCAGCCCATCAGCAGAACAATGGCAACGTATCAGAACAGCACTCAATAGTAAAAAGCCATGACCCACTGTGACACCTCCAGTTACACTATAGGTAGGAGTAGGAGATATAATAGCCTGCCTGAAAGCAGTTCCATCCTGAAAGCACATGACCAGGCACATGATATTGCTGCAAAAAAACCCTTTATGCAGCAAGAAAAAGTAAAATATATATGAAATTTTTTTTAAAAAAAGAAGAAAAAGTTAAATTTATATGCTGAAAAATCTGCCCCTTAGTTTTTAGCTTTTTAAATCATTCCTGTGTAGTCACCTCAATTCACAAATATTTAACCTGTCCTCCCAAATATTTTTAAAAAACCAACAAACTTGTTTATGGAGAATACTGTGCTGCCATTAAAAGCAATGTGATACTACAGCAATTCTCTTACTTTACTGCATGTTCAATATAATAACATTTCTAATGATAAACTGTGGACTTTTATTTTTACAGAAGAATAAATCATGGTAAATTCTGACATTTTACTTTCCTACAGTAGTTCAACATATTAAATTATTAAAAAAATATATCCTTCTCTATCTGGTGTTGTACCATTAGAGTCTATGAATCATTGCAGGTTTAAAGTAACCTTTTGAAATGCCGTTATATGTCACCCTGCATGCACAGCTACATTTCCTTCAACTCCATAATGGAGAAGTAGTTGAAAATACTAGTGCAGAACTGAACCTTATATTTTTATATTGAAAAACATTTCTTTGACAATAAACAAACTGCAATGAGTTATTTGGAAAATACTCTGAAATAAGCTTATGACTGTAAAGATTTATCTCTTTCAGTGGCATCTGATTTTTGCATCTCCCCTTCTTTCACTACGGTCATTTTGTTCAATTTTGAAAACTTTATTCCTCCTCAGAGCAACCTAAAAATCTAAATATTTTATTTATGATACTGCTGATATTTGCAAGCTCAGTATCTTTTGTGTGTGCCAATACCAAATATGTATATACTGTATGGGGCAGATTTACTAAGGGTCGAATTTCGAGGGTTAAAAAACTCAATTCGAAGGAATTACCTCAAATACTTTGATCAAACTATTAAATAAAAATTGTTGAACGATTTTAAGCGATCGATCGAAGGATTTTTATTCGACCACAAAAAACTGGGGAAGGTCCCCATAGGCTAACATTGAACCTTGGTAGGTTTAAACTGGCGAAGTATGTAGTCTAAGTACCTCAAATAGTCAAACGATTTTTACTTCGAATCGTTCGAATCAATCGATTCGATCAAATTTGACCCATTCAATGGTCGATGTACCCAAAAAAATACTTCGAAATTCTAATTTTTTTTCATTCGAATCCTTCACTCGAGCTCTGACTTATTTAAGTCCAAAACACCTTCAGTAAAATATCTCATTTTCAAAGCACTGCCCCAGAAATAGTCAAACTTAAAAATGCCCCTAAGGATAATTTGACCCCAGAAAAATATTAATAATTAAATTAATTAGAAATTGTTAAATATTCCAGGGTTCTGCAAGAAGATAGTGAAATGAAAATGTTTTAACCATTTATACAAACAAAAACAAATCGAGTAGAATAAAAACACTTATTTATTATCACTTATCTCATTAATTTCTATAAAATACTGCAACCAAATCCTGTTATTATAAAATATATCTGGAACGGTCTTAATCCTATAACGGACGAATGGCTAGTGTCAGAGGGTTGATATTTGTCACCCCCGCCCTCTATGACGCCATAACGCTATAGGGCCCAAGGCAGGATGGACTATAAGGGCTAATGGTCTACTGTGGACAATGGTCACTCATATAACTTATACTAGGCCATACAAACAAAAGATCATCACTCTGTTACTTAAATTCCAGAGTGTCAGCATAACGCCAGCCTGTCTGATGGGGCCCCTTTTAGCTGAAGTGCTGCTCAAATGACTGGAAATACCACAATGGCCTTGGTTAGCCAATAGCTGATTGCGAGGTTGTGGACCGTTGGAGCTAGGCACAGTATGTTACAACATTCCTTTGATAACATGTAAGACTAAGTAAATCATTTAGACATTAATTGTACAAGGAGGAGTCAGACTATGTATGGTATTTCCGTGAACCCTTTGTTACAATAACTGTAAATGCCTTCTGAAAGCTATATAACGCCTGGACCAAGAGGTGGGTCTTTGGTAAGTCCTTGGCTGACATTCTGTGTGTTACTCCAACAGCTTACCCAGACAAAACTGTTATGTTGTATTATGTAAGAATAAATTGCCTGACTATTACTAAAGGTTTTCCTTTACTGAGTTTTGTCTTACACGAGGTCAAAATGGTACTACTAAAAATACCATCAATCCTCAGGGTTTTTTTCCCATTACTTACCAATTCATTTTCTTTGAAAAAATTCTGTGCAGGAAAAAACCTGAAAAAAATGTTTGCCCTAAAACCATAAAATCTTCGGATTATTGCACCAAACCCATCGCAGATCAAGATATCTTTGGGATTTCTCCCATTGACTTATATGCAACCTTAGGGTTCTGAAATGCTGGATTCAGACAGATTCAGACTTTTTCCATCCTCGGGGTATAATAAATAAAGAAAAATGTGTGGTTTTTTTCCAACAAAAAAAATTGGATTTTATAGTAAAAATTCAGAGTTATTCAGAGTTTAATAAATAACCCCCTTAGAATCCAATAAAAAAAATCAATGCAATTAAAACACTAACCAAAATTCATTAGTCTTTGCAATAAAAGTTTTATAGGTAATGTTCACCCAAAAAATATTTTTTTGCCTAAAAAAGAAAACATAATTAAGTTATTTGTATAATTATTGAAGCTGAAAAGCAGTGTTTGTCCCTTTCTAGTCATTGCTCAGACTGTTGATATAATGTAAGACCTGTCTTTGTTACTGGGGAAATAAGACTTTATTTAAAAAGTAACAAACACGAGTTAAGCAAATGTTAAAGTAATTAAAGTTTTAGGGGCAAATTTACTTATGGTCGAATATCGATGGTTAATTAGCCCTCGATATTCGACTGCTGAATTGAAAGCGCAATTCGTCAAACCGAACGAAAAATCCTTTGAAACGTTCAATTCGAAGGATTTTAATCCATCGATCGAACGATTTTTCTTCGACCAAAAAATACTTAGAAAGCCTATGGGGACCTTCCCCATAGGCTAACATTGACTTCGGTAGCTTTTAGGTGGCGAACTAGGGGGTCGAAGTTTTTTCTTAAAGAGACAGTACTTCGACTATCGAATGGTCGAATAGTCAAACGATTTTTAGTTCGAATCGTTCGATTCGAAGTCGAAGTCGTAGTCGAAGGTCGAAGTAACCCATTCGATGGTCGAAGTAGCCAAAAAAAACATTCGAAATTCGAAGTTTTTGTTCCTCTATTCCTTCACTCCAGCTAAATAAATGGGCCCCCTCAAGTAATACAAATATATTTAACTGGTAAAACTGGTGTGTTTGTTTCAGAAACACTACTATTGTTTATATAAATAAGCTTCCATGTAGCAATTGGGGCTCCATTCAAAGGAGAAAAGGCTCAAGTCACACAGCAGATTGAAGATAATCTCTGTAGAACATAATGTTATCTGTTATCCACTATTTAACCTGTGCCATATAGATGTTTTTCAGTTTCCGCCATTGCTACACAGCAGCTTATTTATATGAACTATAGTTGTGTTTCTGATGCAAACAGATACGTTTTAATAGCATGTTCCTGTCGGCAATGCTGAACTGAAAATACAATAAAGTAAATAAAAATGGATTGAAATCACTAAAGCTGCAAAAAAATCAATAAAACAAGTAATTATAAAGTGTGATTACAAAAAACATTTTTCAATTAAAAACACTTTAAACAGACAACTGTGATGTGTGGTATATATGTTTACTTGAAAGATTGTTTGTTGTATGTGTATGTTTGTGTCTTTTATGTGTATAAGTATGTTTTGAGCACGTGTGTATAAATGTAGTGCTTCAGATCATAAAATCATAAAATGATAAAAATATTAATACAGGTATGGGACCTGTTATGCAGAATGCTCAGGACCTGGGGTCTTCCTGATAACAGATCTTTTTGTAATTTGGATCTTCATACCTTAATCGGCAGATTTATCAAGGGTCGAATTTCAAATAAAAAAACCTTCCAAATTCAAATAATAAAAAAAAACAACTGAAATTTATTTTAAAAATCTAAATTTTTTTGGGGGTGAAGAGGGTGAAGAGGCCGTTTTCATTCAAATTAGAATCATTCGACTCAAAGTAACCTCGTAATCGATTGAATTTGATTTCAAATTCCACCAATTGACTCCAAATAGGTTCTAGGAGGTCCCCCATAGGCTAAAACAGCAATTTGGCAGGTTGTAGTTGGCAAATGGTTGAAGTCGAATTTTTGAAGAGACAGTATATGATAAATTTCGATATTCTAATTTTTTTAGAAGTACACAAAAAATAGCTTGAAATCCGAATTTACACTTCGAACCTTGGTAAACCTGCCCCTAAATAAACCCAATAGGCTGGTTTTGCTTTCAATAATGATTAATTATATCTTAGTTGGGATCAAGTACAAGCTACTGTTTTATTATTACACAGAAAAAGGAAATCATTTTTAAAAATCTGGATTATTTGATTATAATTATGATTCAGAGTCTTCTGGATAATAGGTTTCCGGATAACAGATCCCATACCTGTAGTAAAAAAAGGGCTTTACATTTTTTTTAATCATCTTTTGTTCTTGGATTTTCTTGTCTGCAATATTAATTTCCAAGTACTGGAATAAACGCAATAATAAATAAGCACAAATAAATAAACCAACAAACAAATAAATGAGCATACATGCAATGTAATCAGATAACCCACGTTTGTCGAAATGGAACCAAGTTTTTCAAAGGAAGTGTTATTCTTTGTTTTATGCTTAGATTTATTTTGCATGTACTATAATGAGCTGAGGATGTGAAATCCCGGTGTCAAATGCATCAGCAAAACATCTCATGCTGAGATTCAAATCGAATGGATGCTTAAAAAAAAAAGAATTTGAAATGACTTCTCTCCACTGTTATGCTCTTAACGTTCCTTTCTTTTAATATAGAAATGAAAAGATATTGCAGACGACTCACGAGATTTCATCTAATGCATACTTTAAAAGCTATTAAGAGTTTGGAGCATATGATAAAACAAGAAATAAAAACAACAAGACTTTTTATAGGGAGCCTAAGTGCAGACCGCGTCATTGAGACAGAATAATAGCATGTTAGCAAGTCAGACGTGTATTTATTAAGCTACCATTTCTTTTCTGTCCATGACTTCTTTACTGTCCACTGCCACCAAGGTCATGTCTCCCATCAAGGGAAAAGCACGTCTGAAACTAAAGCAATACAATCCAGCAACATTTGGAATGCCAAATGGAGGTGGCTGATGAAAGAGTTGGCTTTGATGCAGACGTTCAGTATTCACATTAGGATGGGTCACTAAAGTACTGTACATGGGTTACTTGACTAACTAAGGAGTTACTGTAGACATCAGGTTATGGCATCAGGGCCGGAACCAGGAGTAGGCAGAAGAGGCACCTGCCTAGGGCACAATGATGTGGAGGTGTTGGCAGGTGTCTTCTGTCTACTCCTGGTCCTACTCCTAGTCCGTATTTGCTCCCCTCTTGCCTCCCTCCGCTGTCACTCTCCCCTCCCTATCTTCCTCCCCTCTGATACTCCCCACTACCTTCCTCCCCTTCGTTGTCCTCCCCCTTCTTATGACACATGCATGCTTGATCACACAAACATGATGGGCGGCTGAGTTACCTGGGGCGCCTGGGCGGCTCGGCCTGGCCCTGAATGGTATTGCAAAACATAGGATGAATTTATTTAGAACTTAAATACATCTTGGGGATTACACATGTAGTAATATTTCTCCAAAATGGTTACATACAGGGGCACATTTACTTAGCTCGAGTGAAGAAATAGAAGAAAAAATCAGACACTTCAGCTACATATGGGATGACTATGTTTCGCCTACTATGTGTCTCCGGGTGGTTATTTCTATTGGTGTTCCTGTTGGGCTTGGTTGCTGCTGTTTTGACAAAGGCCCAGTCTGGGAAGCCACACGCTTTCAAAGCTCCTCTAAGATGTTTTTGGACTCTGTATCAGTTGCCACAACTTCCGCCCTGTGGTGCAGAGTTCTAATGACACCCAGTTTGGATAAAGAAGACCGCTGGTTTGAACGAGGCGTGAAAGAGGCGATTCATGTCAAAGTGGAGAAACCATCCCTGAACAGAGGTGGGGGCCTTCGACACCACCTGTCTGCTACATACAATGCTGTTCTGTTTCAGAACACTTCACACATCCATTCACGCAACTCTCACAAGTAACACCTTGGATGACACATTGGATAATCCTATCACAGTAACTACACAGAATCTACACCTCTGTGAATTTCTTCAGATGTCACCTCTTTGAAGAGTTACAATGCCATTGTGATTGGATTAGTGGAAGAGTTTATATGCTGAGAATTTCCCACACCAGTCAGTTGAACTGAAGAAGCTGCTCGGATGAGTAGTGAAACGTCTTCATTGATTACTCAGCAAGCACAATTGTTTTTAGATTTACCTATACTAGATATACCATGACCTGGATGAATGAAAATCTTCATAGTCATACAGAAACATCTGTTATCCTGAAAACCCCAGGTCCCATACAGTATATGTATTTATCAATTTGCTCCTTGTAGTGAATCATACATTAGTTTGTGAACACAGTATACAATATGTGCTGCTTCTAAGCATTTGCATTTAAGAATCTAGCATTGAAGATCAATGAGGTGTGTATGTCCATCTTCTACAACCGTAGGTTTGCTGAGAGTATTCAACTTAATTTCAAGTTATGTGGATCCATATCTGAAGTTAGAGCATTGTGGATTAATTTCAAGGTTGAGCTTTTGCTTTAGATAGCAAGTTGAACACATCTGGAAATTCTATGGGTTCATTCATCTACTGAACACAGCCTATGAGTCATTACAGATAAACTGATACACTTCTTGCAGATACAGTTGCAGGAATCTTCTAGCTGTTTGCTAGAATATACAGAATCTGTAGCATTTTTAAATTCTGCTTTGGTTGTGTAACAATGAAGCACTACTATTTGTTTCTTGCTTGCATTTTTCTCAAATAATACAAATATTAATAAAAAATGGGTAACAAGTAACAATTTCTTCCAATCCATTGGCTGTTATTTTACTCTAATGACTTTTTGGGGGTTATTTATTAAAGTCCAAATAGTACAAACTTAAAAAATGTGCGTTTTCTTTACTAAAATACTCCATCATCAACCTGTCGAGGTCCTGTAGAAGTCAATGGCAGAGGTCCTACTTGCAATTTAAAGATATTATGGTCTTCGCTGGGTTTCGCACGATAGTCTGAATATTTTGGCTTTTTTGACTCTTTCACCAAAAATTTTGACTTTTCTCAAGATATATTTGAAAAATTCAGATTTTTCATGTGACAATCCAAAAAACTTACTGTTTTCCTGATTACATTTTTTAGTAGTTTTTTAAATGATCAATAAGGGTAAATCGTGCATTGAAGTTTGGTCGGATTTTTTTTATTTAAAACATTCGGATTTTGATAAATAACCCCCCTAATCTGTGCTCTGCTTTAATGCAAAGAGGAAAAGACAGGAATTTGTTAATAAATCCATTCTTTACTCATTAATACTCGAGAGGTTTAATGAGTATTCAGGTTTAAATTCACCAGTAGTTACTCGCGATTTACGCGAGGGAACCACATCCCCCAGCTCTGCTTCCCACCATGGGCTCCACATTTTGTCAAATTTCTTTTCCAAGCCTCTGGCTAATAGGGTGAGCTTGATGAGGGGTAGGGTTTGATTTACCAGTGTAATCCAGTTCTATAGTGTGGGAGGTTTGGGGCCCATCCACGGCATCGCAACTATTTTCCTGTTGCAGTAGTTTCCTGTTGTAGTATAGAAGGGTTCTATATCTGGTTCTTGCATGATTAGTAGTTAAAAGATCATCTAGGATTCCTAATATGCACACCTGTGGTGTTAGTACCTTTGGGAAATCTTTGCATCAGGATTACATCCCATGGATCTGAGGGTATAGGGGTGAGGTAAAAATTGCTGTAACCATTTAAAGTGGATTGGTTTGTCTCACACAAAATACAGATAATAGAAGCTTCTGTCTGTTGCCTCATCCCATTCCTCTTCAGTGAGGTCTGGGATGTCAGTTTTCCATTGGCAGTATGCTTTTTGAAAAGGCGGGGGTGATGGTGTGTAGTAAGACTTTATATAGTGTTGACATTGACTTAGTCCATGCCGGGGACTAGAGTGTTGTTTCAAATTGGGATTGAGAGGTTTGTATATCTAATCTGCGCCTAGAAGACCTGTTTGAATTGAAAGTATCTGGAATGATCAATATATACTTTTTTAATCTAAGACTGCAAGTGCTGTACACAATTGCTGTATTTATGTATCTATTTATTTATATACTGGAGCACCGCAATTGTAAGCAGTGCTTTACAAAGAGTGAGCACAAATAGTGGTATAGTAATAATTAAGTTGTAAAGTAACAATATATAAATCAATGTCTAAGAGCTACAATACACAGTTTGGTCCCTGCCCCAAAGAGCTTCTTAGAATATATTAGGAAGAAGAGAATAAAACAGAAACAAAAAAGGGGGTGGGATATAAGTGTGTAGGATAAGGATGTGATATATACTGTATAGTGCAGTATATACATTAATCAGTATATATTTATATATGGTATTAAAATGGACTTTTAATGCATTGCACAATTTTCACTGCTAATAATAATCTTTATGTTTGGCTTTGTTTAGGGTGCATAGGTTACTAAGACACAAGACATTTTTAGTTGCACAATGTGTTTTTGTGTCCCTCATAAGGACATGATTTACTGTAGTAACAAAAACATCTAATTTTTATGGACTTTTTGATACCTTATAAGTAGGAATGAGCTAACTATTTTTTGCCCAGAACAGTTTTGTGATGAAATTCACTATTTTCCAGCAGCAAACTTTTCCACAGTAAAATTTCTCCATGCAGTCTGTTTCACAGGGAAAAAAAACATTCCCAGCAGATATGGTAATTAATCTTCTGGTTGCCTTCCATATCAGCCGATGGGATTGAAGTCTGATGCCATTTTTACATGTTCTATTCTGAAACTTTTTGGCCTGAGCAGCTGGGAGAAAGCATATGTAGATGCATATGTAGATGGTTCCCTTCCTATAGTATACTGCACTGGGATTCTCAAGGGGGCCAGGATGTGTGGTTTTGTGAGGTCTAGACAGTTCTTCAATAGATAGGGCCAGTTTAAAAATCGAGACCACAGTCCTGGTTTTCTTGCCTTTCTTCGCTTTGTGGTGTCCCAGGGATAGTAATTGCAATAGGTAGAAAGTTTTGGGACAACTCCACCTTCTTGTATATCAATTTTCCTTCTTCTATATCGGGTTGAGTTTCTGGGCAATTGATTTATCGTTAATTAATTTGGTTCATATATTAATTCTTCACATATTCTTCTAAGTCCTATGTTGGACTTATGCACTTGCACTTTAAGGGACCCATTTACTTAGCTCGAGTGAAGGAATAGAGTAAAAAAAAACTTCGAATTTCTAATGATTTTTTTGGCTACATCGTCCTTCGACTACGACTTCGACTTCGAATGGAACGATTCAAACTAAAAATCATTCGACTATTCGACCATTCGATAATCGAAGTACTGTCTCTTAAAACCTACCCCGAGGTGCAATGTTAGCCTATGGGGAAGGTCCCCATAGGCTTTCTAAGATTTTTTTGGTCGAAGAAAAATCGTTCGATCGATGGATTGAAAATCCTTTGAATCGAACGATTCGAAGGATTTAATCGTTCAATTGAACGATTTTTCGTTCGATCGTTCGATCCTACTATTTGCGGTAAATCCTTCGACTTCGATATTCAAAGTTGAAGGATTTACATTCGGCAGTCAAATATCGAGGGTTAATTAACCCTCGATATTCGACCCTATGTAAATCTGCCCCTTAGTATCTTAATTAATTTATTTTTAACACCTATGCACTTTAGGCAGTGGATTAATTGTAAATGAATTAATTGTTAATTAATGAATTGGTAGAATTAAATTGATTTAGTCTGCCATTCTTAAAAAAGTCAATGAATTAGCACTTTAATTTAAAAACTATAAATTCTGTAACTTATTAATGACATTTTTATAAATTGATATATCCACTATTTATATTTCTAAGATCACGTAATCATACAGTTAAGGTGTAATCACTTTCAATTATATGTATTAAGCAAGTTGAGGAATTTGATTTCTAGAAATGAACCATAGGATTATTGGATAGAAGAGGGGTTCTTTCCTTTAATTTTTTGTTATTATAAAGCTGTACTGATTGAATCAGACCTCTCTGTCTACCGAAGCGATAAATTAGTATTAAGGGCATCTTCTTTTTCAATTATATTTAGATGGTACAATAATAATGGTAACATTTGGAATTGTGACAATCATTTTTTCTATTAAAAACAATGGTAGCTTAGTGGAAAGAAGTTTCTCTAACAAGGCAGGGTGATGTATCACCTGCTGCAGAGCCAAGAACTTCTTATGCAAAATGTAATTTCACTTTCCAATTGATTCGGTATAATTATGGTGTTTCATGTCATTTTCCAAAATTTTGCAAACTTTGATGTGAAGCTAAACATCACCCATAATAGGTAATTGTTAAATATGCCTTCATGCATTAATGCATCAGAATTAATACTGAAATAATGTTATGATATAATAACAGCCAATCAATGTTTTTACTAGCCAACCTACTTCAAACAAAATGAAATAATAATTTACTGGTACCTAAGGATATCATATAATAATACACAAAAGCCATGAATATCCTGTAAATTATATCCTTATAAACGGTGAGTAGTGATGTCATCAGTTATAAACAGTGAGTAGTGATGTAATTTCTGTCACATGACTCACTAAAATTTGTGTATTATAATAAATAAAGTACCCCCAGTTGTAAAATATGAGGATATTAGAAGTTACCTCGGAGTTCCATGACCTGTATAAAAACACTCGGCCTTCGGCCTCGTGTTTTTATATGGTCATGAAACTCCTCGGTAACTTATAATATCCTTATATTTTACAAGAGGGGGTACTTTATTCACTATTTATAGCACAATAAACTTTTCAGGAACTGCAGAAACTTTCTTTGCAATAAATTGCTTTAGTCAATAAATTCTGGTGCATAAAACTGTAATGGGTGTATTAGCATGTTTATGCATTGTAACATTGAAGAAATTAAATGTCATTGAGTTAAAGGAACCAGTAAATATAGCATGGGGTGTTATTAACTGAGGTCACCATCTTTCCTTTGAGATAAATAAAGTCACAAACAAGTCGCTTGCAGCATGTGTTCTGTTTAGTAATTGTAACTGCTAATTGATGTATTTTTAGTACAAGGGATTTAAAGAAGGCTGAAATATGTGTTGCTACAATTTATATATTGTCATTATCATAATGCAAATGTATGTATTCTAATTCAGTCATTTTCTTCCTTTGTATATTGTACTGAAAGATCTCAGTGACCTTGACACAGACCATGTAAATGCTTAAATCCTTGTAGACTTTTTTTGCAAACACAGTACAAAGTCATATAAAGGCACTTTGCAACAGTAGGGATGTAGCGAACGGCGGAAAAAATGTTCGCGAACATATTCGCGAACTTGAGTCAAAAATGCGAATGGTTCGCGAACGTCGCGAACCCCATAGACTTCAATGGGAAGGCGAATTTTAAAAGCTAGAAAAGACATTTCTGGCCAGAAAAATGATTTTAAAGTTGTTTAAAGGGTGCAACGACCTGGACAGTGGCATGCCAGAGGGGGATCAAGGGCAAAAATGTATCTGAAAAATACATTGTTGACACAGCGCTGCGTTTTGTGCTGTAAAGGGCAGAAATCACACTACGTCACTCAGGTGATGTTTCTGGACACGGAATGTGAAAAAGCTCACACAGCTAGGTGGCACTTGGTTAAAGACTGGGCAAACAATGCCTGCAAGGGCAACGTATACAGTAGTGGATATGGAATATATTATTGCTGCTGTAAAAACATCACTCAGGTGATGTTTACGGACACGGAATTATTATTGTTATTTAGACAATGTGAAAAAGCTCACACAGCTAGGTGGCACTTGCATACCTCCCAACTGTCCCTCTTTTGACCACTCAACCCCCTGTCCCTCTTTTGTACTGGAAAGTCCCTCTTTTCTCTGCACTGAACAGCCAGAAAAAAAACAGTTTCTAACTTAATTAGCTTTTGGCAGAGAGCTCAGAACAGCTAACAGGTGCAAATAAGATACTTTGTAACAATTTTGACTCTGGTTGGTGCTGGTGGTGGTGAACTACTAGGAGGAGCAGCACACCAGTCCACTCCCCAACAAGGCTAGACTAATAGCACTGGGCTCTTACAGTAGCAAAGTAAAAAAAAACAAAAAAGAAAATAAAAGCAGTCCTTACAAGGACTTTTGGGTTACAGGCAGCAGTCAGCAGATGAGAGATCAGCAGCAGGACAGCTGCCCACAGCAGCTACATACAGAGCACTGCAGTAGAAGGTAGATTACTAGCCAGCAAAGCAACCTAACCTAAAATGTCCCTCAAATCCCTGCAGAGTTCTGTCCCTACAATACAGAGCAGTATCAAGTAGATTACTAGCCAGCAAAGTTACTATCAACTGTCCCTCAAATCACTAAACAGCTCTCTCCCTACACTAGCTCTTCCAAGCACACACAGGCAGAATGAAAAAACGCTGCAGGGCTTCAGTTTATATATGGAAGGGGAGTGGTCCAGGGGGTGTGGGGGTGGTCCAGGAGGGAGAGCTTCCTGATTGGCTGCCATGTATCTGCTGGTCTGGGGTGAGAGGTCAAAAATAAGGCGAACCCAAATTGGCGAACGTCGCGCGACGTTTGCGAACATTCGGCGGACGCGAACAGCCGATGTTCGCGCGAATTAGTTCGCGGGCGAACAGTCCGCGACATCCCTATGCAACAGTACAGTAAACAGTAAAGTGAATTGAATCACAATTTAAACATAACATCTACCTTACGCACATTGTTTATTTTTCAAGTGACTTAGGGGAGGGTATTTTAATGACTCAGGGGAGGGTATTGTAAGTAATGTATCAGTGTTTGCAGACACAAACTACAGTATACAGCCCAATTAATTCCATCCAGGGTGTGGCATTCTTGTAAAAGGATCTTGACAAACTGGCAATCTGGCAGCAAAGTGGCATATGAGATTTAATGACAATAAATGCAAGTCAAGCACCTGTGATGTAAAAAATATCCAAGCCACGTATACCCTAAATGGGACTGCACTAGGCAAATCCATAATTGAAAAAAAAACATGGTAGTAGCCAGCAATGCCGGTCAGCAACTGCAAGGGCAAACACGGTCCTGAGCTATATTTAAAGGGGAATAGTTGAGATATGGGGGGTCATTCTTCTACTTTATAGAGCACTGGTAAGGCCCCATCTGTAGGCCATACAGTTTTGGTCTCCAGTGCTCAAACGGACATTATTAAATTAGAGAGGGCATAGAAAAGGGCAACTAAGCTGGTAAAAGTTAGGTATGAGGAAAGACTGGCCAAGTTGGGGTTGTTCATGTTGGAGAAGAGGCACTTAAGGGGTGATATGATAACTTTGTACTGTATAAATATATAAGGGGATCATATAATAATCTCTCTAATGCTTTATTTACCAGTAGGTCTTTCAAACTGACATGTGGGCACCCATTCCGATTAGAAGAAAAGAGGTTCCAGTTAAATATTCAGAAGGGGTTTGTTACAGTGAGAGCTGTGAAGATGTAGAATCTCACCCTGAATCAGTTGTACCGGCTGATACATTAGATTTAAGAAGGGTTTGGATGGCTTTTAAGCAAGTGAGGGAATACAGGATTATGGGAGATAGCTCATAGTACAAGTTGATCCAGGGACTGGTCCAATTGCCATCTTGGAGTCTCCCAGACATTCAATTAGATTCAGGTTAAGTAGGGTAATGATTGTCTACATTTTTGTAACTTTGGTTGAATGACTAAGGTACCAATGTTTTTACATGTATGTAACCTTGTAATTAGCTGTGGTGGCCCTCAACAAATATCATACCTTGGGAGAGGGGAGGGAACTTGAAGACATTTTGAGAACCATTGACCTATTTGCTAAAACTCAGGAGATGGAGACGGAATGTTGTAAAGGCAACACTAGCAATGGATTCTTGCTTTACCACCATGTTTTAGGTAAATTATGAATTCATAAATGGGGAATATTTTATAAACAGTTCCAATCTGGAGGAGGTGCTTAATTAAGGGCATGTGAAATGTATGAGAAGATATTCAATTATTTTCAATTTCTTTTTATCCTGCCTGGGGCCATGTTGTTGTTTTTCTTCTAACGGCAAGTGCCGGCCTATATTATTCAGAAACACCAGGGAACAATGTTTTCCAATGGCCAAAAAGTGAAAATTGTAAAATGCTTGCTTAGTGGCATTATTTAAAAAAAGTTAAAAATTTACCCAGTGAGATATTTTAGGGTCAGGAAGTAATTTTTTCCCTCATAAAGATGGTCAGGTGAAGGTTTGTTTGCCTTCTTCTGGATCAATTGGTAGTAAGTTTTGAAAAGTTGATGCTGGGCTTGATTTTTTTAAGAAACCCTACTGTGTTGTTATAGTAATTGTTAAAGCCCTTATACAGTACTTGACTTTCAAAAAACTCTTTTTTGACTTTTTGTTGTCTGAAGGACATAGCATTCTGCTACCAATAAGAGGCAAGTGATGAACACATTATTACAATATATTAATCATTTATCCTCATCAAGCTGGGACATCAAAAAAACATGGAACAAAGACAAATGTAGCAATAAAATTAGATTAAAACACAATGTATGCCTACATTCCCAATATTTTAGTTAGGTAGGTCATCAGGATTGGCTCAATATCAGTTACACTTTGATGAGTGCAGGATGCTAGTCTTGACTATATATGGCGTATCATAGATTAAAATAGAAATATATCACAACAGCCATCATCATCATAAGGGTATAAATGATGGCACAAAATTTGTGACCAGTAATTTCCAATCATTTTATTAATTTGTGAAAACACTAGGGGCCCATTTACTTAGCTTGAGTGAAGGAATAGAGGAAAAATAGTTTGAATTTCGAATGGTCGAATATGGCTACTTCGACCATCGAATGTGCTACTTCGACCTTCGACTACGACCCTCGACTACGAATCACCTAAAACCTACCGAGGCCAATGTTAGCCTATGGGGAAGGTCCCCATAGGCTTCCTAACAATTTTCTGATCGAAGGAAAATCCTTCGATCGATGGATTAAAATCCTTCTAATCGTGCCCCTTGCTGTCACAGTGGAATAGTGTTTAGTTTTTAAATGTTACAGGATTAGTTTACTGACTTTAGTTAGCTGTCTACTTAGGATCCAGTTCATAATTATTTCACAGAGTTTGGTGAAACCTTTCAAACATTCTGCCTGCTGTCCACTTACACCACAGTAATTCCTCTCTGTATCCCGAAGGGACAAGGTTTAGCATCTAAACTTCCATGTACGCTAAATGAGCATCATGTAGACATTCAAGTAACTCCCACTTAGAAAGAAATGTTTATTTTCAATAAAAAATATAGGACATCTAGCCTGGAAAAACTGGAATAATACCATTATCCCTTAAGTACTGTAGGTGAGAACTACTACAAATTCTTGTTTTGCCATAGGAGAGTGTTGTTTACACACTAACCAGTTATCCAGCATTAGTGACGAGATAATCTGTCCCATTTTGCTTTGCCGAAAAATTTGCAAAACTATGAAAAAATTTGTGAAACGGCAAAAAACTTGTGAAAAGCATTGAAGTCAATAGGAGTCAAAAAATGTTTACGGGTGAATTTTTTTTCACTAAAGTTAATTTTTCATTAAAGTTAATGGGCATTATTCTTGTGGCGACTTTTTTGTCTTGGTGACTTTTTTATCTAAGCAATTTTTTTTGTCCACATGCATAAAAGTCAATGGGTGTTTTTTCTGAAGTTTGCCAAATTTCACTGCAAAATTGTGCACGGAAGATTTTTGCCGCAGTTTCATGAAGAAAATTGCAGATGGTGAGGTCCAGAATTTCACTGCAAATCCATGCCTGGTGAAAAAATGTTCTCCTCACTATCCAGCATACAGCAAACTGTATATATATATATATATATATATATATATATATATATATATATATATATATATATATATATATATATATATATATATATATATATATATATATATATATATATATATATATATATATATAAAATGCAGGAATTGACAGCACTCCAAGGAAATACATCAAGTCAATAATTCAAATGAAAGTGGAGATTTATTGGTGATCCAACGTTTCGGCTCCGCACAGAAGCCTTCGTCAGGAGATTTATTGGTGATCCAACGTTTCGGCTCCGCACAGAAGCCTTCGTCAGGGAAAGACTGACGAAGGCTTCTGTGCGGAGCCGAAACGTTGGATCACCAATAAATCTCCACTTTCATTTGAATTATTGACTTGATGTATTTCCTTGGAGTGCTGTCAATTCCTGCATTTTTTATATATATATATATATATATATATATATATATATATATATATATATATATATATATATATATATATATATATATATATATATATATATATATATATATATATACAGGTATGGGATCTGTTGTCCATAAACCTATTATCTGGAAAGCTCCAAATTACAGAAAGGCAGTATCCCATAGACTCCATAAATCCAAATAATCTATCTTTTTATTTAATTTCCTTTTTCTTAATTAAATAATGCCTTGTTCTTTATCCAATCTAAGATATAACTAATCTTTATTGGAAGCATAACCAGCCTATTGGGTTTATTCAATGTTTACATGATTTTCTAGTAGACTTAAGGTATGAAGATCCAAATTAAGGAAAGATCTGTTATCTTAAAAAGGCACAGGTCTCGATCATGCTGGATAACAGGTCCCATACCTGTATCTCAATTGGACCAAGTAATAAATCAGTCCTACTTTAATGCATGATCTTTATTATAACCTTAAACATTACTGTCTATTTTCAGGAAAATATTGAAAATGCTGAACTTACTATAACAGAATTTATTTCCCTTTTTGGTGTTTTACTGCATCTTGGAGCAAGCTTAGTGACTCGCTGAATTCTACCAACTACACTCAATTGAAAACATTTCCATATTGAACATTAGCAAAAGACATTAAAGAAAGGCAGGATGTGATGAAGTACAAAGTCCTTTTCTGATTGAAATATTAAGAGAGATTTATTCTCAAAGGTCACAGCAAGCTGAAGTTGTGAACACTTTGGGTAAAACAAAAACAAAAAAAATGTATTACCTATCCCTGCAATTTTTTAAACCTTGACCTGTGCTTTCCCAGAAATATGTAAATCAGTTAGTAAGTCCCTGAAGGAATTATCTGCTACCTTTGCCATTAGTACAATTGTTTTTCAAGTAGTTCATAGTTTTACTAAGATTGCAGATGGATAGCATCTGACTCAACCATCAGATGCTATGAGCAGGAACCATGACTAAAGCTAGAAGTGTTTCATTTAATCATCTTCTAATTAGCATATAATCAAACATGTCCAATTAATTTTAAAAGTCTGTGCAACGGGTGATTGGTTTGCAAAATGTTAACCTTAAATAGAATAATTCTGGATAAAAAATATTTTTTTTTGTTATACACATCGGAGTGAATCTATTTTTACTTTTGACTGTAATATAATAAAGGGCAAATAAGTGCTTTGTCAGGACTAATAGTTTTCACTAAAAGGTTTGACTGTTCACTTTATTAAGGTGCTGAAAGAGTTTTTTTTCTATAGTTTATTTGTGTAATAGGTTACAATATATGGGGTCTATTTACTAATATTCCAATTTCTTTTTTTTTACGAATCTTCGGAAATGTATGTTTTTTCTATATTTCTTTAAAACGCACACTTTATTCTTTGGAATTCAAGATTTATTAAGTATAAAAACCATACTCCAATACAAAAATTTGCCAGATAAAAGTTGTTGCAGTCCTCAATATGAGCTGCAATTATCCTATTGCACCATGTTTAATCAATTTGGTTTTCTGATTTTGTTCGTTAGTAATTGTCCAAAAAACTCAACTTTTTAGAGGTTTTAGAGGTATGTGTATTTTTTAGTACATTGTTCAGCATTTCTTTTTTGATTCATGCTTTTTATATTCAGATCTTTTAATAACTTTCATGGTATTCGTGGTTTAAGAGAAAATTAGTTTAATTAATTGTGGTTTAAAAAACCTCTGTAACCACTAAAATTTGACCTTTGATAAATGAGCCTCCCCATGTCACCATACTCCACTTTGAAAATTAAGCATCATGGGTGGCGCAGTTGGTTTTAAAAGATGCATTTGTTTGTATAAGTTTATCATGTTAGAATGGACTGTACAGTATGTAGTGGGGTGGAAGAACACAATTTTAATGACTTAACACACTGCTTGTGGGATAACTTTTTTTGCTGTTGTTTCTTCCAGAATGTAAATCAGTTGATACTGACTATGTTAAACAGAATATCTATATTTGAGGAAGGTTAATCTATGGTGGGAAAAAGTAACATAAAAGAAAATTCACACTTTTTACACCAATTTCCCAAATAGATTTAAACACAATGATAAATAGGCCCCCAGTTTTGAATAACTTTTAGATTTAACATATTTGGTTATTAAATTAAATAAACACATTCATTTACAAAATAATTATTAGTAAGTTGTTCTATAATACTGACAAATGTTGACATTAGAGATTCAATAAATTCCTAAAATTCCTAATTTCCCCCCAAAATATGCTGAAATCTCTACCTCGGCTTATACTCGGGTCAATCGCAAAAACGGTCGCAGGCACCTAAGAATAGTCGCCGGCGCCTATGAATAGTCTCCAAGAATATTTTTGATTGAAACTTACCAGAAGCTGCTGCATTTCTCACCCTAGGCTTATACTTGAGTCAATAAGCTTTCCCAGTTTTTGAAGGTAAAATTAGGTACCTCGGCTTATACTCGGGACGGCTTATACTCGAGTATATACGGTAGCTTTAATAAATGCTCCAGTTAAAACATGCTACCCATATAGAGATTCGCTGCTTTTAAACTTCAAAGCCGTGCCGGACCAAGTCCTTAAAAATACAAATATTTAAAAACTGCATATGGTGGAACGGTGGTGCCCTTATTTCACACCAAACAAATGATATTAATTAGTTTTTAGCTGCCAATTGGCCACATAGTGTCACAGTAGCAGCAGTTTCCCTTCCCTTCTTTCCATTCTTTCCCCTGAGCAGAAACCTGCCTATCTACCTCGGGAAACAGGTGGAGCTACTCATGCCACTGTCCACCTATGCCAGCTGTCCTAATAATATAAACTACCCTAATATAATGTTTTATTTTATAATCTTTTATATCAGATCTCCCTCCGATTGTGACTGCTTTGACTATACATGGACATGCCCGACAATTTCCACATCTGAAACAGCCTTTGTTTTTATCAGTGAGCCAAGTGGATTTGGAAACATTGCTATAATGACTTTGTGTCAAGCTGTCCTTTAGATTTCTACTCCGCCTGAAAGTGATAAGATGTCTATCTTCTATAACCTTTTTTTTTTAAATAATATTTTTATTTGTTTTTCACATCGACACATTTCAACAGACTCAGAACAGAGTAGACAGTAATAATTGTCATGAACAGTATTTCAGCTGTAAGTAATACAAGTGTAGTATTATAATGAAAAAAAACGAAGTCATTAATAAAGTGATCTGTTCCAAAATATCAGTGTGTAGGATTTCCTTAGAACTCGCATATCAGATCTCCTGTGAGCCTTAGCTTTAGACTTTGCTGACTGTGGGATGGAGATCTTCCTTGTGTGCCAATGTGCCTGGATTAGTAGAGGCACCTATAACCTTTTTTAATTTGTCATTCTGTTACAGAATGTGCCAATATTTGTACAAAATTTGTACAATTTCCTTATGTTGTGCGCTATAGTCACCAATTAGAATAATACGATTACTGTGTTTATCGTTTATGTTAGGGATCTGCTTATTTTGTAATCAATAAACCATTTCTATCTGCTTCCAAAGCTCTCTTATATGCTTTCTCTGTTTAAATCTCTTGTAAAGTTTTTCGGCTTCTATTTTAAATGCTTCTAAGGTGCTACAAAATCTTCTTACCATTAAATATTGGCCCATTTGTATGCCTCTAATTATGTTATAGGAGTGTTGGCTCTTTGCATGTAGGAGGTTATTGGTGAATGTCTTTTTCCTGTACACCAATAGTACACCAAATATACTATTATCCATACGTCAAAATATGCATATGTTTTAAAAGTTGACTGTATCTTTATTTATATCTGATGTCACTTTTAAGTTTATGTTATTTATATTGAGTTTATAACTCTTGGGTCCCAGACCATATTAATATTACATCATCGATGAACCATAACTATAATGGGATACATTGTGTGTATTCTATGAGACTGTCCCCAAAAACAAAATTGCTTTCCCACCACCCTAGATAAATGTTTGCATGGTGGGGGCGCATGTACTTCCCATTGCGGTTCCTCAAATTTGGTGATAGTATTTTCCATTAAATGTAAAATAATTATGTTTTAGTATGAACCCCAGATGTTCCACCAGAAAATTATTGTGTTCTGAAAATTGCTGTCCTCTTTGTTTTAGGGTTTCTTCTACTGCTACCAAACCTATCTCATGTAGAATGCAAGTGTAAAGTGATTCCACATCATTATTTAAAGTAACCCTTTCTAAATGTCTGAGTGCATCCATAAAATCTTGAACAAATGAAGGGAGACTAGAGACAAACGGTTTAAAAATTTCATATACAGTATATATAGATGCTTGATAGTTTAGTTAAACTTCCTATTCCCAACACTAGGGGGCGTCCCGGGGGTGAGATGGGATTCTTATGTATGTTGGAAATTAGTGAAAATGTCGGTATGATTGGAGATTTAACCATCAAAAATTCAAGTTCATCTTCAAGTTCATCTTGGTTTAACAATTGATTGGTGTTACCTCTTTTCAGTATTTCAAACAGTTCTAACTGAAAAGTTTTAGTGGGATCGCTTTTAAATCATAGTTAATGTTGTTCAGTTGCCACATACATTCCTGTACATATGCCGTCCTTTCTAGAATTACTATATTCCCCCCATGTCACTGGGTTTAATTACAATTTCATTATTAGTTTCTAATTGTTTCAAACCCTCATTCTTTTCATGTTAAATTTTGACATACATTTCAACTTAAATGTAAATTATTGGAAAGATAATTGGGGAGTGAAACTGCTTTTTGGTCTCAATCTAGTGAAGGGACCCTTAACTGCATCCATGTATTGCTCATTATCATCTAACAGATAGCAGAGATCCTGTAACACTTGTCGTTTCTCAGAGGACCAGATTTCTTGTTTTGTTTCTTTGCTAAATTGTTTATGAAGTAACAGTTTTCTCCCAAATAAATCTAGGTCTTTAATCCAACTAAAAACATTGAACCTGCTACTGGGTGCAAAGGACAAGCCCTTTGTAAAGATTTACATTGATAATTATTTAAGGTGACTTTAGAAAGATTAAAAATCTGAAAGGATTGTATCTCTGATACCTGTTCTGTTGGTAAATCCACCTGTGTTTGCCCCTTAATCTCCCCCTGACAGGACCCTCTAACTGTAGTGGTCCTAAAAAAGTAGTAGGAGTGACCGAAATAGTGGTAGAGTGAGGTTGACGTTTCTCTTTAATCTTGTATAGAGTTGATTTATTGTCTCCCATTGCCACGTCACTCACATCACTTTCAGAGGACTATTGACTTTCTGATGTGGACCGAGATGAGGTTCTTTCTCTTACATTGTTGGTACCCATTTTCCCTCAAACAAATAGCCTGTGGCAAAATCTGTACGGTCTCTACTGTATTTTTTCCATTTCCTAGATTTAAGTTCTGCTGCCGCTTTATTAGTATTTAGTTGGAGATCACTTTCATATCTCTTAAATGCCTCATCCTCTTTGAAATCCTGAATCAATTTCAAGTAATATTCCATTTGGACATTAACATGCTCTCACATACCAGTTTCTGTCTTTAATTAACACCAATAGCTCTAACAAACGCTTTGTCAGTATTTCGTACCATTTTTTACAAAATTCTTCATTATTAAGATGGCCCACCGGATATAATTTAATTCTAAGCCCTCTTGGAACCAATGATTCTGCTAGATGTTTATCCCACACAGTTATTTTCCACCGTAATTTGGTTTATTTAATGAATGCCTGTTTTAAGATTCTGAAAACAACATCAGCGTTTTATTTTCTCAGGGCTATCATTAAACAAATGCTCAGCTTCCTCACTCCAATTATTAAAGTAATAAGGGTTGGACAAAAAGCCCACCATATTTCCGGCAGGCAAAGGCAGTCCATATCCTTATAAGCGGATGTGACGTAGGGGAAGAACCCGGAACCTCGCGGCATCTGAGATACCGGTGGATGCCTATTTAAATCTGAAAACAGCGCACCCATCACTTATGCCCCTAACAAAGCTGAGAAATCGACAAAATGTGTGGGAAGGGTGGCAGAGGTGGATGTGGCGTGAGTAGCTCCCACTGTTTCCCGACATAGATAGACAGGTTTCTGCATGGAGGAAAGAATGGAAGGAAGGGAAGGGAAACTTATGCTATTGTGACACTATGTGGCCAATTGGTGGCTAATAACTAATTAATATCATTAATATAATTTGTTTGGTGTGAAATAAGGGCACCACCATTCCACCGTATGCAGTTTTTAAGTATTTGTATTTTTAAGGACATGGTCTGCCATGGTTTGAAGTTTAAAAGCAGTGAGTCTCTATATGGGTAGCATGTTTTAACTGGAGCATTTATTAAAAACTAAATTTTATTAACACTATATTAACTACTGTCTGAACTGGTTTGCTGGAAATAATAGGACTAAGATCTAACATGTCTTGCCCAGAGTTGTTTTGATGAAGGGATAAATATTCTGGACAGTGTTACCTAACCTGTGACGTAGTGGTTATTTGAGAAATTGTGTGCTCATTTTTTTCTGGTGTGAATCAAAGTATTCCTGAATCTGAGAGCATCCTTTAAAAAATATTGTACTGATGGTTCAGACTACATGCCTTGCATAATTATTTTCCATACAATATTTTTTGACTCATTTTTAATTTTGCCTCTTAACATACCTTTATATCCACCAATAATTTTTGCACACAATTGAATATAATAATATAAGAAGATTGGATGAAAGAATTGTACTAGTGTACAGATAGAATAACAGAACTTATTTATAAGGATAAAGAATTGGGCTATCCACAAGAGCAGAATACTGAAGAAGTCAAGTCTTCCACGTGAGTTACAGTTGTATATATTTATATAAGGTAAAAATACTAGATGGTTTTGTGTTTGTGATCAAACAGGTTAAAAAATGAGATCCAAGAATGTTAGGTTACAAGAAGACATTTCTTATAAGAGCAATTTAAGCAACTTTTCAAAGCATTAACTGTAATTGACTTATTTTTTTGTAATGCCACCTCTCTCAGCTTCTTCCACTTATACCAAGGATTCTATCTATATCTGTTTAGAGATAGCTTACATCACCTCATTCTTGAATATGGAAGTTGAAAGTCAGAAGGCTGTGCAGGCTGAAAAAGAGAATTTACAGTATTTGTGTGCATGCATAATAACAGGGCTTCTTGATGATGAGAAAGAAAGCGGCAATCCAAGAGAGTATCATGGCAATCCAAAAAGTTACAGTTGTATATATTTATGTAAGGTGAAAATACTAGATGGTTTTGTGTTTGTGATCGAGCAGGTTAGAAAATGAGAAACAAGAATGTTAGGTTACAAGAAGTCATTTCATATAAGAGCAATTTGAGCAACTTTTCAAAGCATTAACTGTAATTGACTCATTTTTTAATGCAATCTCTCTCAGCGTCTTCTGGGGATACATACCATTATATTTACCAAGGATTCTTGTACCTGTGTAATATAATTAAATACATTATCATTTTATCTTAAGCTTTCATTGTAAAGAACTCCAGAGTAGTTAACTCATGCTTTGCATTTGGCATTCCTCACTTTGGCACTTTCATTTCACACTTCATAATTTTCTTTCAACCTCTATGTTGCAACAGATTTATTTTCTGATTATAAAAAATGTGCTTTTTTAAATCAAAATTTGGAATCAGATACCAAAGAAAAGGAATAAAAGGGAAAATGCTTGTTGGCAACATTTTTACTTTATTTCTTAAACGTTATAAGAATTACTTTCACATGGGTAGCTGGAATGTTAGTTTCGCTACCAAATCTAAGACCAACGATTCAAAGTAAAAAGAGTTTGACTATTCGACCATTCAACAGTCGAAGTACTGTCTCTTTAAAAAAAAACTCCGACCACTTACTTCACCACCAAAAAACCTACCGAGCACCAATGTTAGCCTGTGGGGAAGGCTCCCATAGGCTTTCTCAGTAATTTGAGATCAAAGGAAAATCGTTCGATCAATGGATTAAAATCCTTCGAATTGTTCGATACGAAGGATTTAATGGGTCGATCGAACAATTTTTCCTTCGGTCGTTCGATCGAATGAATTGCGCTAAATCCTTCGACTTCGATATTCGAAGTCGAAGGATTTAACTTAATTAACCCTCGATATTCGACCAATAGTAAATCTGCCCCCAAGAGTTCTATAGACTTTTTGTTGTAGCATCAATGTTTTTTTTTTAATAAAATCCAGTTCCTATTTACTGTGTATGTTATGAAGTGCCATGTTTGCCTTATTGCCACCTTAAGTTAGCAACTTTGGTGGTGAATCATGGTGTATCTCATTTGGGATGACAGTACACTGAAATTTAGCATGTTAGTATCTTGTACATTTGGCCCACTGCAGTTGAAAAATTGGAGACCAATGAAAAAGCCACTATGAATTCACCATAAACAATGAAAATAATATATATATATATATATATATATAGTCAATTTGTTGAACCGGCACTCCCATTAATCAATCGAATCCCGGGTGCTTCTTCAAAAGGGAGCATAAAGATACAGTTAAGAGCACTCACGGGTGTAGTGAAAAAAGGCTTTTTATTGGAGTGTTACAATCTACCCCACATCAACGCATCCTGATGACGGTTCAGAGGGAACCGAAACGCGTTGATGTGGGGTAGATTGTAACACTCCAATAAAAAGCCTTTTTTCACTACACCCGTGAGTGCTCTTTACTGTATCTTTATATATATATATATATATATATATATATATATATATATATATATATATATATATATATATATATAAACAGATGCTTCACCGGCACTCACCCTCAGTCAATCGATTCCCGGGTGCTCCTCAAAGGAGAATTAAATAGATGCAAATAGGAGCACTCACCGTGAGTGCTCCTATTTGCATCTATATATATATATATATATATATATATATATGTATATTATTGCATGATCTGTTTAAAAAGATGGCACAGTATCGTGAGCGGAAATTTGGAAGATTTTGCTTGTTAGAGTGCCTATATTTATCATTTATATCCAAGCCAGTTTGATATATTCAAAATATTCAACTGCTTTTTTTGTATAGTGGCATCTTTCATAAAGAAAGAAAGATTCTGAAACAGCAGGACCAGAACATCTTCCTGCTGTTCCTGCGAGAGAACGTTTTCAAACTTCTGTCCTCCTGGCTGTTTCCATGTGGTAATAATTTACATGCTGTGCTGAGAGGTTGTGTTCGCCTCCAGTTTATACTCATGTATGCTAATTCTGAACCTGAATTATAGCCTCTGTAACCCATACATTTTACTTAAAGCTATCTTGCTATTGAATTATGATGATAATCATGGCTCAGCTTGTAAAATAAGGAAAAAATATTATATTGTAGCATAAAGTTTCATTTTTTTCAGAATTATGATTATCAGAAAGAGTAAACATTTTCTACAAAGTCAAAAAAATGGAAGTGGGATTTCTATCTAATGGTGGGTACATATATCAGAGTTTCACAACCCACAACAGTGAGGCATCTTCCAATAGTGTAAGAAGGCACACAAATTGTGCAGAAAAGAAGGCTTTTATAACATATACAGTATATTGTGATACATCTAAAGCAGGGGTCCCCAACCTTTTTTTACTAGGAGTCACATTCAAATGTAAAAAGAGTTGGGGAGCAACACAAGCATGAAAAAGTTCCTTGGGAGTGCTGTGATTGGCTATTTGGTAGCCCCTATGTGGATTGACAAAAGTGGCAGCCTATAAGAGGCTCTACTTGGCACTATAGTTAGTTCTTATGCAATTAAAACTTGCTTCCAAGCCTGGAATTCAAAAACAAGCACCTGCTTTGAGGCCACTGGGAGCAACATCCAAGGGGTTGGAAAGCAATATGTTGCTCATGAGCTACTGGTTGGGGATCACTGATCTAAAGCAATTGAACTTGTGTAATACATCTGAGTAAACTTTCAGCTCAACTGAAGGTAACTGAAGAAGGTCATCTGAAGAAGAAAGGTGGAAGAGTGGTGAAATGTTTTCAAGATTATTCAGCAGGTTCAGTTGTTTTAGATTTATCGAAGGAAAGGCATTGCTGTAGATTTAATTGGATTACACTGCACAATCTTGTAAAGCATACAACATATACAGACAGGAACACTTTAAAGGTTGACACACTCATATAAAAAGGTTGATATCATTTGGCTTCCATTAACCTTCCAGTTTTTATTCTGTCATCCTTAGGACTCCGTTTCATATCCTTTAGTTTGGAGCAGAATACAGAGCTTCATCTTGAGATCAGTGTTTTCACCTTCTCAGGTTGCTGTAGCTCAATTATTTTAGTTAAAGTCAAAGTAAAAGCAATCCTAAAAATAAACACAATAACTGGATCAAATATACTGTAGTATACAATTCAAAAATATAATACTGTAGGTTTGGCTCCGATCAGCACAACCCAAATGAATGCAATTTCATATTATTCATCAAAAATAGTGACTTTCACACCTAATCGTAATTCCAGTGTAATTACAAATGCAAGGGTCAGGGGTGTGTGATTCTTTAGGTAAAATCTTCTGCTTTAAAGTGAGAATGAGATGAAAGGTGATAGAAGGACAGATAAAGGTAGGATAGAATAGCAAGATGCACATTACCTTGTCTATGCAAAAAAAAGGACATTCTAACTTAATCTGTATTCATAATATGGAAGGGAAAGAAAGGCTTCTGAACCTTGTGGAACTTTAAATATACTCTTCTTGTAATATTATGAAGCAAAAACTATAGTAGGTTAAAGGGATCCTGTCATCGGAAAACATGTTTTTTTCAAAATGAATCAGTTAATAGTGCTACTCCAGCAGAATTCTGCACTGAAATCCATTTTTCAAAAGAGCAAACAGATTTTTTTATATTCAATTTTAAAATCTGACATGGGACTGGACATATTGTCAATTTCCCAGCTGCCCCTGGTCATGTGACTTGTGCCTGCACTTTAGGAGAGAAATGCTTTCTGGCAGGCTGCTGTTTTTCCTTCTCAATGTAACTGAATGTGTCTCAGTGAGACATGGGCTTTTACTATTGAGTGTTGTTCTTAGATCTACCAGGCAGCTGTTATCTTGTGTTAGGGAGCTGTTATTTGGTTACCTTCCCATTGTTCTTTTGTTTGGCTGCTGGGTGGAAAGGGAGGGGGGTCATATCACTCCAACTTGCAGTACAGCAGTAAAGAGTGATTGTAGTTTATCAGAGCACAAGTCACATGACTGAGGGCAGCTGGGAAATTGACAAAATGTCTAGCCCCATGTCATATTTCAAAATTGATTTCAGTGGATTTCAGTCCAGAATTCTGCTGGATCAGCACTATTAACTGATTCATTTTGAAAATAGTTTTTTTCCCCATAACAGTATCCCTTTAAATGTCGAAGTAGGCTAGTAATTCAATTTGGCTGATTTGAATTCCTTTGGTATAAAAAGTGTTGCATGGAATTCTGCCTCTTTCAGTAGAGGGACTGGGCAAGGCATTTGGAATATATGCACAATAAAAAAAACTAGTAAAAAATGCATCAGTTATCCCAATATCTGCCTGGTCATCTTAGGCTGGGGCTCTTTGATCTTCTGAACATGAGTAGCAACAGTGAAATCTTACCAGCCCCCTTTGCAGACCATATAAGAATCAGCCCGAGGCATACATTCAGAATAAGTGAGATGGACCCTTTCCACCAAATACAAAGGCAGCTTCAAAAGAAGGCTGTCCAGGTTGCAATCCATGAAGGACATTATATGGACCACTCACGGTCTACACTGTGTTAAAGCCAATCGGATCTGATGACTAGTGATGAGTGAATCTGTCCCGTTTCGCCGAAAAATGATTGAACTGCAAAAAAATTTGTAAAATTTTTTCTCACTCCAAATGCATTAAAGTCAATGGGCGTTTTTCTTGTGGTGACTTTCTTGTCTCAACGACTTTTTTGTCTCTGCAACTTTTTTGTCCAAATGCATTAAAGTCAATGGGTGTTTATTCTAATGGCAACTTTTAGTCTCTGCGATAATTTTGCCTTGGCGAGTTTTGTATCGCAGCAAAATTTTTTTGTGGTGGACTTTTGCCGCAGTTTTGCGAAAAAGTTTGCAGATGGTAAAATGTGGAATTTTGCCACAAATTCAAATTCAAAATTCGCTCATCACTACTAATGACTCTAACCATTTGTAAATATATGCCCAGATCAATATATATGTAAAGGTCTCTTACAAAAGGACCTATGGATAATTATGTACTGGAGAATGGCTGTAAGAATATAGCATTTGCTGCAATAGTTTGTGTGAAATGGGAAGGGAGAGAACATTCAAATATACATTCAAATATATTCACAATTCCTTCTATAAAAGTTATTTCACGGGACTGGAGCACAGCCCTCATTGTAGTTAGTGATATTTAAGTAAAGGGATTAGTTTACAATTATTGATGGGCGAATTTGGGGCGTTTCGCTTTGCTGAAAAATTCATGACTTTCCCGCAAAATTCGTGAAACGGTGAAAAATTCATGACTTTCCCGCAAAATTCGTGAAATGGCGAAAAATTTGTGAAACTGCGTTTTTTCGCAGTTTTGCAAATTTTTTCGCCGGCGGCGAATCGCAGGAATTCACCGCAAATTCTCCCATCACTACTTACAATATCTAAAACTCATCTTTTTATCCCATAAAAAATAATTAAGATGCTGCCATAATATTGAAATATACTTCTGTGTGGAGTGTTATACATGTAATTATCACTTTTCATGTTATGGCTTTGATAGGCATTTCAAATATGAACTTGCTTCCTATCAAAGCTTTGAATCGAAGAAGCCATACCAATTCTTCTTTAACAGACTGAAAGAATTGAGCACAATAATCTACTGTATCTTAAAAGTACAATTTCCTGAAGCTATCATAACTACAGTAAAAAGAGTCAAAGTCAGCACAAAAAGTGACATTTAGAAGTACAATCTCACAAATTTCCATTTAAATTAGTTTGTGAATGTTTCATGCTATAATTTCAAACTGATATTTTTACTGTAAAAATATTGTAAGTGCAAATATTTTTTACCATTACCATTATTTAAAATGTAATAGAATTTAACACATCAAGGGGGTTATTTATTAAATGGATACTGTCATGGGAAAAGATGTTTTTTTTCAAAATGCATTAGTTAATAGTGCTGCTCCAGCAGACTTCTGCACTGAAATCCATTTTTCAACAGAGAAAACTGATTTTTTTTTGTTTTGAAATCTGATATGGGACTACATACAGGTATGGGATCCATTACCTGTAAACCTATTATCCAGAAAGCTCTGAATTACGGGATGGCCATCTCCCATAGACTCTATTTTATCCAAATAATTCACATTTTTAAAAATGATTTAATTTTTCTCTAAAATAATTGAATAGTACATTGTACTTAATCCAAACTAAGATATAATTAACAATGACTGGAAGCAAAACCAGCCTCTTTAATACTGAATGTTATAAAGGTATGATTAAGAAAAGATCTGCTATAGAGAAAACCCTAGGTCCTGAGCATTCTGGATAACAGGCCCCATCCCTGTATATTGCCAGTTTCCCAGTTGACCCCAGTCGTGTGACTTGTGCTCTGATAAAATTCAGTCACTCTTTACTACTGCACTGCAAGTTGGAATAATATCACCCCCCTTTCTCACCCTCAGCAGCCCATCAGCAGAACAATGGGAAGGTAACCAGATAACAGCTCCTTGGTAGATATAAGAACAGCACTCAATAGTAAAATTCCATGTCCCACTTCAACACCTTTGGTTACATTGAATAGGAGAAACAATAGCCGGCCTGAAAGCAGTTCCAGCAAGTTCTGGCTCTTTCTGAAAGCACATAACCAGGCCAAATGACCTGAGATGGAGTCTACACACTAATATTACAACTAAAAAAAATACAGTTGTTGGGTTAGGAATTGTTTTTATATATTGTAGAGTGAATTATATGCAGTGTTAACAGTGTAATTTAGAAATAAAAACAATACCATTAAAATCACAACAGAATCCCTTTAAAGTCAGTTTTTTTCTGTTCAGATTTTTCGGAGAAAAAAAAACCTACATTTTTTAGTGATTTATTAAACTCCAATGGTGTTAAAAAGTCAGAATAAAAAAGTACTCCAACTCAGACTTGGTGAGTTTATGTAGAAGTGAATGGCAGATATCACATTGATATCCTGATCTGCGCTGGGTTTCATTTAATAATCCAAAGATTTTGTGGGTTTGAGCATGAAATCTGAAAAACTCTGAGGTTTCCGCAACAAATCTAAAAAAATTGTATGATTCAGTTTTTTTCACGATTTTATTGATTTTTTTAATGCACAAGAAATTTTCAGAAAAATGTATTGATAAATAGGGTGAAAAAGTAAGCACAAATCTGGTCAGTGTAGTATTCAGCAAATAGTGAATACTAACCCCCTAAATATAAGGCACAATCTGGTACAATTTTAAATAAATATAATATTTAGTATAGTATATTTTAAGTACATATAATAACTTTTTAAAACTGTTTTAAAAGTTATTAATACTGGGATTACAAAATACTGTTGTATATCACAAAAAGAATATATGTTGAAGAAGGATTGAAAATTTTCTTTTCCATGTTTTAAGGTGTCTATTTATGATTATATTTCCTATTTTAAACAGTTCCTTTGGCTTCTCATAGTTTATTCAATGATACTGTACAAATTCAAAGGTTTCTATTATTAAAATAAATGCATTCCTTATTTCATATATGATATTCACATTACATGATATGATATTGCATGATATTCAGTGATTAATAATAGACACATTTAACTAGTATTGGTTGATAAATGATTTAATGGCATGTTCTATGATAATATTTTATCATCTTGTGATAGTGCATGTATATATTGATGGGCGAATTTATTCGCCAGGCGCGAATTCGCACGATTCGCCGCCGGCCGCGAAACGGAACCAAATGAGGAACCAAGTAAGGAAGGTTTCTTTGTAAATATTCCCAATTCTATTAATACATCAAATGATGTATGGTTCATGAATGCATGTATTCATCCCAGTGTACTAAACAAGCTTAGCTCTGTGATTGCCAAACCTCTTTACTTTATTTTTCAGGACTCATTGAGGTCTGGCATGGTGCAGAGAGACTGGTAAATGCTAATGTGACTGCCATTCAAAAAGGGATCCTGTTTTCAGCATCAAAACTATAGTCTGACCTAAGTGGTAGAAAATCTTTTCGAAGGGCTACTAAGAGATAAAGTACTTGACTTCATTGCAATCATAATACTATGAGTTTGTGCCAGTATGGGTTTATTTATAACCAATCTTGCCAAACAAATGTAATTGCCTTTTATAAGGCGGTGAGCAAGAACCTGGACTCAGCAATGGCAGTGGATGTAATCTATGTGAACTTTGCTAAAGCTTTTGGTACAGTACCACACAGAAGGTTAATGGTTAAATTAAAGAATATTGGCATGGAACATTTTCTAATTGAACCAGTGTTGTCAATGGAGTACCGCAGGGCTCTATTCTCAGTCCTTTGCAACTTGTTTATTAATGACCTGGAGGTGGGCATTGAAAGTACTGTTTCTATTTTTGCTGATGATACTAAATTGTGCAGAACTATAGGTTCCATGCAGGATGTTACCACTTTGTCTCTTTAAAAATTTGATTTCAACCATTCTCCATCTAAAACCTGCCAAATTGCTGTTTTAGCCTATGGGGGACCTCGTAGAACCTATTTGGAGTCAATTGGTGGACTTTGAAAAATCAAAGTTGTTTTGGGGAAAAACTTTGAATCAAATTTGATTGAATGCAAACCTATTTGATCGAAAACTGACCTATTCAACCAAAAAAAACTTTGACTTAATTCCGGTTGGTCTTTTTGAATTCGAATCTCGAAGTTTTTTCAATTTGAAATTCGACCCTTGATAAATATGCCCTTACATGGCAGTGTGTTGGGAGTTGTCTTACTTAAGAAGGATCTAGGGGTTTTTGTAGATAACAAATGTCTAATTCTGGGCAGTGTCATTCTCTGGCTACTAAAGCAAATAAAGTTCTGTCTTGCATAAAAAAGGGCATTAACTCAAGGGAGGAAAACATAATTCTGCCTCCCTGGTGAGGCCTCATCTGGAGTATGCAGTGCAGTCCTTGAAAAGGTTATCAGTGAACTGAGCTGGGTTTCATTTAACTTTCATTTAACTTGATGGACTTTGGTCTTTTTTTAATCCAACTCAACTATGTAACTAAACACCACTTCTATTGAGTTCAAGTAATTAGTGCTGGGTTGATAATGACACCCAGCAGATAAAAAATGCATATAATTTATGCAATTAGGATTTACGAATTTACTCAAAGTCCACAAATTTTACAAAAGAGTATAGGTTTGTACCTGTCCTCTTTTTGACTAAATTATGTGTTTGAAAGGGCACCAAAAAAATAAGTGGATGGATCAAGTCACGTAATATGATCAAGAGGTTGTTACAAGTGACTATATTGTGGGTTACACATGGGACTACCCCACTCTTAGTTCCTTAATGAGCAGTTATGCAAGCTACATTGGACATCCCTGAGGTAGTGATCAAACTGTCAGTAATATGTCAATGAAGTTAAAAGTAGAATTGCGACAAGCACACTACTTATATTTAAGTGATCCCAATGGGTACTCTAAGGGCCTCCAATATAGTATGCCTTAGGCATTGACACACCACTTTAGTGGACTGTATAGTTTAGGGCCAACTGTTATGGAAGTTAGAAAGAGAGGGTCAGAATACAAAGATAAGTAACACAAAGTAACAATAACAATAAAATCGTAGCCTCCCAGGGCAATAGTTTTTTTAACTGATGGGATCAGTGACCCCCATTAGAAAACTGGAAAGCATCAGGGCATGAAGGCAAATAAACAACTGTACAAAATAAAAAATGAGACCAATTGAAAAGTTTTAAAGAATTGGCCATTTTATAACATACTAAAAAATAACCTAAAGGTAAACTACCCCTTTAAAGGGCTTCCAAAATTTTATATGCAATATGATGATAGTAAGCACAACCCAGGGGGGAATTTTACAACTAATAGTAATCTTAGGGACTGTGGTTGATGGTTTTACTATTCCATAACCAACACATTTAGCTGACCATGCCTTCAATAACATCTGACCATTCTTCCCAGTGCACTAGGCCCCTATCTGGCTTCTTGCTGGGAAAGGAGAAGGGGTTGGATGGCTTTTAAGCAAGTGAAGGAATACAAGGTTATGGAAGATAGATCATAGTACAAGTTGATCCAGGGACTAGTCCGATTTCCATCTTGGAGTCAGGAAGGAATTTTCCCCTTCTGAGGCAAATTGGAGAGGCTTCAAATTGGGTTATTTGCCTTCCTCTGGATCAACTGGCAGCAAGCCAGGTTATATACAGACTTACAAGGTTGAACTTGATGGACATGTGTCTGTTTTCAACCTAACTTACGATTTAATGTCAACTTGTGCAAAAATGATACATTGATCGGGTGTCAGGGGCCATCGGATCCTAGCGGAGAAGTCCAGACCAAGGAGGAACTTTAGGGGTTAAAGTCCAAGTTTGCGGTATCCAAAAAGGGGTCAGGTGTAAGTGTAGTTAAGCTCAGGTTCGATAAAGCAGGCAGCACCAATCAGAATCAGGGTCAAGCAGAGGGTCAGGAAGCTAGGAAATAATTCAGGAATTTACTAAACCCAGGAACACGATTCAGCAATTCCTATAATTGGGCATCAAACCTGTGACCTGGAAGTCCTTTTATTTTTAAAGTTTGCAACAGGTGCTTGATGTCATCACGCCGGCATCAAGGTGCCGGCGTCGACCCACGTGGGTCATGGGCACCGCCATCTTGGATGCAGCAGCACCGGAGACAGGAGCACCATTGGGTGCTCCTGACATCGGGTAAGACAAAACCAAGATTTTTATGCATTCACGCTTCCATTAGAGAGGTATAGCCCCTGCAATTAATTTTTTTTTAAACAACAAAGTAATAAATGAGCATGACATTAACAATAAAAATCACCTGTAGGTTAAAATGCCTGTTATACCATTCGATTAACTATCTTTCCTTTGAGCAGTTATTGTATTTACCAGTGAGCTTGGTACATCATTTCCCTGTACACACACACTGGCTTCTATTATTATTCACTCGCCACTCACTCTCCTTGGCTCTGGGGCAATCTGTAATTGCAGCGAATGCAGAATTCTCTCCCCTTTAATGTATTACCCTCTGTTGCTGTTTACAGTTATCCTGCAATACATATTCTTGGCATAATCGCGGCTCTGAAAAATATTGCTAATTTGTTTTGCTCTATTCCATTTGTTTCGCTGCTGAACAGACAAATGTGATGATAAGCAAATAAAAAAAAAGTTGCTAATTGCTATTTTGGAAGAGAGTTTATTGCTGTATAGATATGTTGAAATGTAATGAAATCATTTAATTTCTGCTTCCTATTGTTAATCATTAAAACATTTGCCTCACTTGGTGATTATTTCCATTTTTTTTTGCCTAAAAAAAGAAGTTAAACTTAGTTCGAATGCTGACACATTTTTTTACCATGAAATATGAGTTGCTAGGTCGCTGGTATCAAGCCAGTAATATCCAACTGAAAAGACTGAATGCTCTTTTAAAAAGTCTTTAAGAGTGACAGGTATTGGTAATTACCATATGTTCCCAGCAATCACTCGCTCTATTTTAAGTTCTGCTGAGATTAAAGGTGACAATTCTATTCTGATTTTGAAAAAAAAAATATAGCATTTTTTTTTTTTGTTCGTGACATTTTGCTCGGAGTCAATCATTGTCAGCTCGAATTATTCTGATCGTCCTGACATATACGCCGGATTTGCCACATCGGGCTAATGCTCTATAACGGTTTCAGAACTGAACATAATGATGGATTTATAGCTGCAATCAGGATGTGATAATGGCGTGTGTTCTCTGGGAGGTCACTGGGAAAATGGATGAGAAAAGCCCAGATGTTAAAGAAGGTCCTTTTTGCTATCACCTAAATGTCGCAGTGGGGTATCAGATCTAGTCTCTCTTTTTAATGCTAAGGAACAGTTAGAACATACAGTATCTTTGATTTACTGAGTAACAAGGTAATAAAATGCATGTTTCACAAACAAATACCATACTTAGTTACGTAGTTAAATTTGGTTGAAAAACGACCAAAGTGGGTCAATCCTAAATGTTCAAAAATTAGAATATCAAAATTTATTATGTACTGTCTCTTTAAAAATTCGACTATTCGCCATCTAAAATCTGCGGAATTGCTGTTTTAGTCTTTTGGGGACTTCCTAGAACCCATTTGGAGTCATTTGGTGGACTTTGAAAAATCAAAGTTTTTTTTTAAAATACTTTGAATCAAATTTGATCAAATACGATCCAATTTTGATTTGATACAGCCTATTCACTCGAATTTAGACTTAAGCCCAACGGGGTAGGGTCCTCTAGCCTTTTGTTTCCTTGACACTGAGCACTTAATCTGCATTGTAATTATATTTTATATTTATGTGAATTGTATTCACTTAGGGGGCCGATTCACTAACTTTGAGTGAAGGATTCAAAGTAAAAAAACTTCGAATTTCTAAGTGTTTTTTGGGCTACTTCGACCATCGAATGGGCTACTACGACCTTCGACTATGACTTCGAATCGAAGGATTCGAAGTAAAAAATCGTTCGACCATTCGATAGTCGAAGTACTGTCTCTTTAAGAAAAATCTTCGACCCCCTAGTTCGCCATCTAAAAGCTACCGAACTCAATGTTAGCCTATGGGCAAGGTCCTCATAGGCTTTCCTAAGTTTTTTTGATCGAAGGATATTCCTTCGATCGTTCGATCATACTATTTGCGCTAAAATCCTTCGATTTCGATATTCGAAGTCGAAGGATTTTAATTCCCAGTCGAATATCGACCCTTTGTAAATCGGCCCCTTATTGTTATTTTTATTCCAATGACCCCTTGTTTGTTACTACTAATTTATTGTTTTGTTGTACAGTGCTTTGCCCTCAAGGAGCGCTTTACAAATAAAAATATACATACATACATACATACATATACATACATACAATTTAAAAAATTGGATTTTTTTTAATACATTTCGGTTGGTCTTTTTTTATTCAAATTTAAAAAAACTCCCATTATTTTGAAAATCGATGCTTGATAAATCTGCCCCCAAATATATCTTTGATATTAAGGGTTAGATTTATCAAGGGTCGAAGTGAAAATTCTAAGCAAAAAAAATTTAATTTCAAGCTATTTTTGTGTACTTTGACTAGGAAATAGTTCAAATTCAATTCGAATTCGAAAAAAAAATTGAAAATTCGAATATCGAAATTTATCATGTACTGTCTCTTTAAAAATTCAACTTCAACCATTCGCGATGCCAAATTGCTGTTTAGCCTATGGGGGACCTCCTAGAACCCATCTGGAGTCAATTGGTGGACTTTGAAAAATCAAAGGTTTTTTTCAAAAATACTTCAAATCGAATTCCATCTAATTCGATTTTACTTTGATTCGAACTATCAAATATTCACCCGCAAAAAAAAAGGTTTTTTTAATAAATTTCGGTTGGTCTTTTTTATTAGAGTTTCAAAGTTATAGATGTTCAAAAAAACTCCCATTACTTCAAAATTCGACCCTTGATAAATCTGAGTTTTACAGAAATAATGAGTAAAATATGAATTTTAGAGAAAAATTAAAAAAATATGAATTTCAGTAAACTAACCCTTTAGTATTGGGGTACAATTAATCCCCTACAGACCAGCCAGAATTTTGGACTATTACAGATGATGGCCCTTTTGAACTACTGTAAAAACCTTGTTAGTGTGAATACTGTATGTTCTATATCCCATGACAATGAATGTGTTGCACCCTAATCTCAAATGCCAAAGTAGTCATTAGTGATGAGTGAATTTATTCGGCAGCCATGGATTTGCGGCGACTTTCCGAATTTGGCCGTGTGCAAATTTGCATCGAAAATTCGCCATGGAAAAATTTGTCATCTATAATGTGAAGTTGGATAACCCAACCTGTCAGCTTAATTATGAGAAAAATCCTTCTATGGCTAATGAAGTTTAGACCAATGGTCCTTAGGTTTGCTAAAAAATATGGTTGTCTTTAATCACTGAAAAAAAACTTTGTTGGTTGATATTAAAATAAATATTTTTTTACACAGTCACAACTGCATTTAGGAAAATCCATTCATAATTATAACGGGTGCAAATTAAGGAATAAACACCTCCAGGTGGGCCTCCATCACCAATATGGGAGACTAATTGCTTCTACCACATTTAATGCTTGTACTGAGAAACTGTTTGATAGAAACCTACTGTCGATGTTAATATTTTATTTCCTCCTGAATTCGTTCATGTTTAGACTGTGAGGAAAAGACAATCAAAAACGTAATCATGGCCACTATGTTGAGTATAAAAAATCAGTGATCAGACTGAAAATACATCCTATTCATTATGTGTTTAAATCCACCAGTCCACAGCACTAGTGATGGGCGAATTTATTCGCCAGGCGCGAATTTGCGGCGAATTTGCGCGTTTCGCCGCTAGCGAATAAATTTGCGAAACGCCCATGGAAATTCGCGGCAAAATTTTTTTATACGAAAAAACGGACGCCGACGCCAAAAACGGGCGTCGGCGTCGAAAAAACGGGCGCCGGCGTCAAAAAAACGGGTGCCGGCGTCAAAAACGAGACGCCGGCGCCGTTTCCCGAATTTTTCGCCGTTTCGCGAATTTCACGCGAAATTCGCGAATTTTTCGACGAAAGCGAAACGGCGCAAATTCGACCATCACTACACAGCACCAAATAGAAAATCTCCTGAACTTTCAGAGCAATGGTCCCTGAAGGTAACAGGTGGCTGATTAATAAGGTCCCTCTGGGAAAAAATAAGCAGCTCTGCTTGAATGCTGGTCAAATGAATGTTTTCCGTTACGATGTAATCTCTCCCAGGGATATGGGAAGGTGCTAGGGAGGTGTGTATATTTGCACAGTTAGTTTGTGTGCTGAATATTAACTTGGACACATCGCAAGCTGTTCGGGTCTTTATCAAAGCGGATATAAGAATGAAGCACTTAAAGTAACAGCATGAATCCCTGTGACAGCTGGAAATAAGACACAAGAGATGGCTGTGATTGTCACTAGCAATGTCCAGACATGTATTGTGTGTGCACCCCAAGGCTGTACCATCTGCACTGAATGGATTGCTTTAGAGCTTCCTTCCTAAATAGTGTGGATATACCCTGCTAGTTTTCAGCAGGCAGAAACATTACATACCAATAAACATAAAAGCAGATCATACATTATGCAAATAACGGAGTTACTGTAAGAGATTTACTCTATAATGTTACTCTAATGTTTGGTGGAGTTGAATTCATGGCAAAACATGAGGCAAATTGACCATGAGTTTCAAACTGAAAATTTTAATTTTGAGTTTATTTTAGTGTATTTCGACTAGGGAATAGTCCAAATTCTATTTGAATTTAAAAGAAATTCAAAATCCAAATTTTGAAATTTATCATGTAGTGTCCCTTTAAGAATAGCAATTTGACTATTCGCCATCTAAAACCTGTTTTAGGCTATGGGGGACCTCCTACAATCGATTTGGAGTCATTTGGTAAATTTGTAAAAAATATATATTTTTTTGTTTGATGAAAATTTTCAAATCGAATTCGCAGCTCAATCCTATTCACCCAAATTAGAAAAATTTGATTTTTTTTTTTTTTAAATAAATTTCAATATGTTGGTTTTTTTTCAAATTACAATTTTATGGGAGTTGGTGGGAGTTTTTAGAAACTCCCATAAACTCGAAATTTGACCCTTGATAAATCTGCCCCTGAATGTATGGTTGTATAATGTGTAAATCTTCTGCAAATAATCTACTGTCCATCTACTATAACTTCAAGAGAGTAAAACAAAACATTATCTTTAATTATAATAGGGTGGATGATAAAATGTTCCTGTGCTTAGGGTTACAGGTTACAGAGGAGTTCTGTTATAGCCAAGTGAGGTCACACTCAACAAACTTCCTAATGTATCATAACTAAGTCTTGTGGGCCAAGAATGTGCTCTGATTTGGCTGAAATCTGGAGACATCAGTGTTTTGGTAGATTTGTTGTGATATAACCCTGAGTAGCCCCCCCTTATGCTGAAGGTGAAGTGATGAGCGAATTTTGACGTCTGCGTCAATTTTAAACCTGCCTCAATTCTGGCGCTCTCGTAAACTTTGACACTGGCTTTTAAGTCAATGGTGAGCAAGGCGCGTCCAATTTTTTTTAACGCGCCTGGCGAATTTATTTCAAATATTTGTACAGATGGGGAGGCTGTATGGTGGATCTGTGAGACAATGGGGCAGATCGCTGACAACTTTTCGCTTTGTGGTACTTCGGCAGTGTGAGCATTTCATAGAGAAAATGGTCTAGCATTCATTTGTTCCTAGTGAAGCTTCACTAGTGATCTTGCGCTTAGGTCAATTTGCATAGGGCGGGAAATTTAATTTATGGACGTCTGTATTATAAATGTTGATGCAAATGGTTTAAATTACCAGTTTACATTACACATGTCCAGGGAACCTTAATAAAGACAAGGGAGTTAATATAATGAACTACACATGAGCCCACTGTAAAATTAATGTTCCATATGTAATAAAATGTGTGGAGAAAAAAACTTTTGCAGCCAATCCCGCTTAAAAAACTAAAAATCGCCAGCTTTTTTGAACTTTAATGCATTTTCGGCACACAGGATATGATGTAAGTGACAGAAGATTGAGGAAGATCGCGCCACTTTATAACACTTTGCCTGGTCTGACATGGCGAAGGCAACTCTAGAGCTAATGTTAAGTAAAATCTGCATTTTAGTGAATTTGCAGAGTAACGTTCATTCGCCAGAGTGAAAAGTCGCCTGGCGATACAGTGTGAATGACTTAGCGATGGTCCCATTTGCTAGCGAATTGGAGCCTGCGCCTGTTATTTAACTGGTGATGTTCCTGCGGGGTGGCAACGCTGGCAAAAAGTCTCTAATGTTAGCCACTTCTCTCTTTAGTAAATCTGCCCCAATGAAGGAGACCCTTAATCTGAAGCATATCTCTCCACTGGCTCCCCAAAAGAGTCTAAAAAATGTTAAATATTAATAACCTTCAAAGCCTTCCACAGTATTATTTAACATTCCTATCACCCCTCAAAATACTGTTTAAATCACCCTCTCTACAGGCTTGTTTTGCATTCCTTGCTTCCTCCAATATAGAGATTTGCAAAACAGGAAAATTCACTTGCACAACCAGTTCTCTACACTAGGTTGATCTGATGTAGAGGACTGTAGAGCATCAGCCCCTCCTAAAAGTACCCTAATTCAGTCACACCAGCATGCACATGTAATGCTCACAGAGAGTTCCCCATGTGGTCTATGTCACCATAAACAATGTATCTGAATGTTGTTTTTAGCGATGAAGGCAGTACCACAAACATATGTCTTTGTAAGCATTATTAGTGGAACACTTACTCATGCCCCATAAGACTACTTTGTAAAGCAAAGCAAAATTTCTTTTGTTAGGTATCTTGGCAAATCTTACCAAGGAGTTGCAAGAGATGTGAGAAGCCTCTCCTACTAGTACCACTGGAGAACCAGCAACTGAGGTTGAAAACTGAGCTGGGCTCAGAGCAGAAATGGCAGAAATGCTGAGAACATGAACTCTCAGAAGTGGGGTCAGTTCAGGCAGAGTTCAGTCCAGGCAGCAGTCAATCAATAACAAGGAATACGGAGAAGTCGGTCAAGACGGCAGTCAATCAATAACAAGGAACAGTCAGAAGATGGTTCAGGCAGCAATCAATTGGAAACCGGTACAGGCAGAGGTCAGCAACGAGTATCAATCAATGGAACAAGTCTTAAGGTCTTTACTAGAATAGGCTCAAATCACTTTGTAAAGATCTGTAGGACTTGGCGTCTATTTAAAGGCAGTGAGCATGGGCCAAGTGACTATTTGGCGTGCGTATGGTGCTGAAGGGGTTTGCAATAGACATGTACCTGCACGTAGTGACGTGACGCTGAAGGTGTAACTGACAAGTAGTGACGCGCCGCTCTTGCATACTTCTTTAGGGCTGAAGGTGTCAATAGACGTACTGACATGCCAGTATAGTGAACTAAAGAATTATGTGAGAGCGGTGCATTACTATGTGCCAGTATGTATCTATTGCTAACACATTCAGCACACAGGCAGCAGTATAGACAAAGTGGCAGATCATTTCACTAATGTGCCCAAATATTACTGCTATGGGTTCGTGGTTCCTTGTTTAAATGAGTTAAATTATGTTAATGGTTCAAAGAATGTCAGGTTTTCCCAGAACTAGGGGTAGGCAGAGTTGGTGCAAATATGGGTGCCAGGTACATACCTGGTCTGTCACCTACACCCATGTCCGGTCCCCTCTCTCCCCGACTATGTGTGATACTTTCCCGTCAATCTGCGCTTCCACCCATGCGTGCATGCCAATTCACGCAAGGCCAACTCACGTATGAGTGCGAGAGCATCGACGGCCAGCCAGGTTGCCTAGGGCACCTGGCCATACTGGCCCGGCTCTGGGTCGGCCCCCACACATTTTCACCTCACCAAATCTGGCCCTCGTTGCAAAAAGTTTGGACACCCCTGCAGTACTACGATTTTCGAATGGTCGAATTTGTGAAGTATTTTCAATTTAAATTGAATTTTGGCCTATTCGATGGTCGAAGTACCTAAAAAATACTTTGAAATTCGAAGTTTTTTAATTTGAAAATTCACTTTGACCCTTAGTTAATGGGCCCCCTATAGTCTATGGAATGTATGAATAGATAGGCCAATAAGGACCATTACTTAGGGGAAGGATTACTTATTGTTTAACATTAAGGGGCAGATTTATCAAGGGTCGAATTGAAAATTCTAATTTTTTAATTCTAATTTTGAGTTTATTTTGTTGTAGTTCGACTAGGGAATAGTCCAAATTCTATTTGAATTTTAAAAAGAATGTGCAATCCGAATTTGGAATTTATTATGTAGGGGCAGATGTATCAAGGTTCAAATTTAAAATCTGAAGTTAAAAAATTTGAATTTCAAGCTATTTTTGTGTACTTGGACTAGGGAATAGCCCAAATTTGAGTACAATTTGAAAACAAAAAAATCAAAAACTCTCTCCCACGGTCTGTCCGACTTTCTCCCAACCTTTCTGCTTTCAAGAAATCTCTTAAAACGCACTTCTTTCGAGAAGCCTACCCTCACTCTGCTTTACTACCAAACGCAACACCACATACAACACCACATTTCTCACCCACTTAATTCGATCTTGCCCACTCCCACACCTTGTGTATTACTCCCTTCCCTTTAGACTGTATGCCTATGCGTAGGGCCTTCCTCGCCTTTTTGTACCTGTATTGATTGTGATGTATGTAACTCCGTATGTTCTATGTATATAATTCATGTGATTTAGTTGTATAATCACATTTACTTTACAGTGCTACGCAATATGTTGGCGCTATATAAATACATGTTAATAATAATAATATTGAAATTTATTATGTACTGTCTCTTTAAAAATTTGACTTCAACCATTCGTCATCTAAAACCTGCCGAATTGCTGTTTTAGCCTATGGGGGACCTCCTAGAACCTATTTGGAGTCAATTGGTTTTTTAAAAAAAAAATACTTTGAATCTAATTTGATCAAATTCGATCGAATTTGATTCTAACGATCGAATACAGCCTATTCACATGGGAAAAAAACCTTTGATTTTTTAAATAAATTTCGGTTGGTCTTTTTTTATTCGAATTTCAAAGTTATGGGAGTTCAAAAAATATGCCCCGTGCGGTCCCTTTCAGGATTCAAATTAAAAACTGCCGAATTGATGTTTTAGCCTATAGGGAACATCCTACAATCAATTTGGAGTTGTTTGGTGGATTTTTGAAAAAAAGACATTTTTTAGGTGAATAAAATTTGATTCGAATTTGTAGCTCTATCCTATTCAGTCGTTTTTTTTAAAACGTTGTCTTTTTTTAAAAAATTTCGAGTTTATGAGAGTTAATGGGAGTTTTTAAACTCAAAATTCAACCTTTGATAAATCTGCCCCTAAATATCAGTCTGTATTCAAGCCTTAGATTTGCATGATATTACTCTCCAATTAATGAACCCAAAGAACCTTGAATTATATAAAACGGCAAAGAAATGTTCATGCTGCAGATTACTTTACAGTATATAAAGAGAAGTTTGTTTTCTACCTATAATGGTATCATTAGCAAAAGGCTTTTGTCTTTCATATTCTGAGAAATGCATTGTGCTAGCAAACTATTGATGGGGAACGCTGATGTGAAATGAATTATGGGAAAGTAATTAAACGACTCCTCAATGGGGTTATAATACATAACAAATGCAAAAAAAAAAAAATACAAAAATGATAAATGAAAATGAAAAATGCTCTCAACTCTCATCTCCTTTATAATCTTAATACCTGCTAAGATGTTTACACTCTTGATTGCAACCATAACAGTCTATTCTAAGTCCAAATTTACATAATAATAATAATAATAAATGAATTGCATTTAATTATGGATTTGTTCTACACTTTCATTGTGCAATAATTCTTGTTGTTAATGATTTGTTTACCAGTTCATATTTTTCAGTTATTTAGGCTCAGTTCTATTAAAGGGGTGGTTCACCTTCAAGTTAACTTTTAGGTGCAGATTTATCAAGGGTCTTATGTGAATTCGAGGGAATTTTCAAAGTAAAAAAAGTAATTTTTTGGATACTTCGACCATCGAATAGGATACTACGACTTTGAATTTACTTCAAATTCAATTCGAAGTAAAAATAGTTTGAATATTCGACCATTCGATAATCGAAGTACTGTCTCTTTAAAAAACTTCGACTTCAATACTTCGCCAAATTAAACCTGCCAAAGTGCTATGTTAGCCTATCCTTTTACAGCATTTTTCTAAGTTTTTGAAGTCGAAGTAAAAATCGTTTGATTGTAGCTATAAAATCATTTGAATCGTTTGATTCGAAGGATTTAATCATTCGATTTTACTTTGACCGCAGAATAGCCAAATTCGATGAAAAAAAGTTTGAATTCGACATTTGAATTCGAAGTATTTTTTACTTCGAAATTCGACCCTTGATAAATCTGCCCCTATGTATGTTATAGAATGGCTTATGCTAAGCAACTTTCAATTGGTCTTCATTGTTTATTTTTTCTAGTTTTTGCATTATTTGCCTTTTTCTTCTCACTCTTTCCAGCTTTCAAATGGGGATCACTGACCCCATATAAAAACAAATGCTCTGTAAGACTACAAATGTATTGTTATTTCTACTTTTTAAATATACATATACCAAAATGGGACTTAACCTCCAGTCTTTTGTGGACACTCCAATTCCCATTGCCCTTGGTTATAACAATTATTGACACTCTTTGCTTGTTTTAAATTCTGGGTATTATCAAATATTTCTACTTTGGTATTACTAGTAAGAATGTATGTATAACTTTATTTGTAATGTTCTGTTAAGGAGCTGCAGCTCCATGCAATGCCTAACAATTGGAGGTGCATTTATCAAGGGTCAAATTTTGAATTCATGTGAGTTTTTTGTTAACTGACATGCATTTAATTTTACTCTAAATTTGAATATTTCACTATTTATTAATAAATTTGAATATGTAAAACCGGGGCAAATTTTACCGACTTTTACAACTCTAATCGAATTCTAAATTAATTCGACCAAACCAAAATGTCAGTTGGAGGCACATTTTGGTTTGGTCAAAATTCATTTCGAATTTGATTCGAGTTTTCGAGTCGGTAAAATTTGTCCGAGTTTTACATATTCAAATGTATTAATAAATAGTGAAATATTAAAATTTTGAGTAAAATTAGATTCATGTGAGTTAAAAAAACTCACATGAATTCGAAATTTGACCCTTGATAAATGTGCCTCCAACTGTTATGCATTGTATGGAGAAGGAAAGGCTAAAATTAAGTAAACTTTATCGGAAAGGTCTATATAAATACACCAGTAAACCCTCAAAGCAATGCTGCTCTGAGTCCTCTGTCAAAAGAAACACCGCATTGCTTCGCTTTTATTGTGTACACATGTGCTTCTGTATCAGACTTCCTGTTTTCAGCTTAAACCTCCAGGGCACGGCCTTGAGCATGCTCAGTTTGCTCCTCTCCCCTCCCTCCTCCCATCCCTGCTGTAATCTGAGCTCATAGCTGTTAGTGAGCAGGGAGAGACTCAGGCAGGAAGTGATGTCACACCAAGCTTATATGGCAGCTTCTATCCTAAACAAACAGAGACAGTGTCTAGAGCTGTTTACTCAGGTATAGTAAAGCATTCTGCAGAATAAATATAGCGTTCTAGCTTGCACTATTGTGGCTATTTTATTTGCAATAAACTGTCTTGGAGCTTTCCTTCTCCTTTAACAGAACACTACAAACAACTCCAAATTGGTCACTGCATCTCTCCCATTGACTTATACAATAATTCGGCAGGTTTTAGGTGGCAAATAGTCTAATTAGAATTCTTAATGGGCCAGAGTATGATAAATCTCGAAAATAGAATTCAAATTTTTTTAAAAAAACTCAAATCGAGTTTGAATAATCCCTAGTTGAATTTGACAGTCTTGAACATAAAAAAAAAATCAAAAATTCTAATTTTCAATTCGACCCTGAATAAATCTACCCCTTAGTGATGGGCGAATCTGCCCTGTTTCACTTCGCCAAAAATTTGCAAAATAATATTTACGGACTATTGCAGCCTATCACCCTGAAAAAAACTAAAAGACGCAAGCGTTTTTTGGGACGTAGAAAAAACTTGAAGAAGTCCTATGCATTCCATTGCACTTCGCCTGGTCTGAGGTGGCTAAGGCAAGTCTGGCGGAACAGGTAACATTCAGTAAAATGCGCATCTTAATGAATTTGCAAAGTAATACTCTTTCGCCAGAGTGAAACTTTGCCTGCCGTAAGAGTGTGAAGTAGCGCTAGAGTCTATCTCCTGCGCTAGTTAAGTTACACCAGCACCCGTTAGTAAATCGGCGAAGTACCAAAATGTCGTCACTTTTGCGAATTTTCGCTAATGTTAGTCACTTTGCCCTTTAGTAAATTTGCCCCTTAGTGATTTCTTGAAAAGGTTGAGAGAGCACTCAGTATGGAGGAATTCAGGGATGGAATTCCAAAGGTAAGGAGCAGCAAGATAGACTTGAGATGAGAGGTAGCAGTGGATTTGGATTGTGTGAAAAGAAGATGATTCTGAGAGGAGTGGAGAACATGGCAAGGCACGTATAGTGAGACAAGTGAGGAACAGAGGTGTGAAGGGCTTTAAATGTTGGCAGATGAATTTTTATGCTATACTTTGCATAACAGGCAGCCATGCTAGGGATTTAAAGATGGGGTTGAACAGGTCCCCTTTTAGTTGAGAGCAGGAGGATCCTGGTAGCAGAGTTCAAGACTGATTGGAGAGAAGAGAAGTGAGAAGGAAGACCGGTAGGTAGGAGATTGCAATAGTCTAAACGGGATAGGATAAGGGCATGGATTAGTGTTGTTTGTGAAAGAAAGGGGCACATCATCGCTTGTGAGTTCATTTTAAAGCATCCAAATGTGCAGGCACCTTCATTAAATGTTCTCTGTTTTCTCCTAATCTGGTTTCTTTTTATTAGTACATTCATATTTCTTTCTTAATCTATTCTCACTTTGCATTTTTTTATGTAATCCTGTGATGGATCTTCAGTACTTTAAAGGGGTTGTTCACCTTTAAATTAATTTTTAGTATGATAAGAGAGTGATATTCTGAGACAGTTTGCAATTGGTTATTTTTTATTTTTTGTGGAGTATTAGTTTTTTAAGCTGGCCATAGACGCAAAGATCTGATCGTACGAATCGAGGATTCGTACGATATTCGGACCGTGTGTGGAGAGTCCCGACATTTTTCGTCCGGCGGAGATCGGTCGTTTGGTCGATTGGACAGGTTAGAAAATTTCTGTCGGCTGCCGATAATATCTCTGCGTGTATTGCCGATCGTACGATTTTCAGTGGGAGACTGTCACCAGCTTTGGTTGGACATAGATATCGTACGATTGCTGTCAGGGGCAGAACATTGCTGATCTGTTCTTTAACTAATCTGACTGCTAAGACTTTGATCTGAATGGTTAGTGGCGGGTCGGGAGATGGGAAAGTCCGATCGTACGATGATTCGTACGATCGGATCTTTGCATCTATGGCCAGCTTTATTCAGCAGCTCTCCAGTTTCCAAGTTCAGCACTCTGATTGCTAGGGTCCAAATTACTCTAGCAACCTTGCATTGGACTGGAATATGAATAGGAGAGGCCTGAATAGAAAGATGAGTAATAAATAATAACAATAAATGTGTAGCCTTAAAGAGCATTTGTTATTTTTTAGATGGGGTCAGTGACCCCATTTGAAAGCTGGAAAGAGTCATAAGTAGGCAAATAATTCAAAAACTATAAAAAACAAAAAATAAAGGCCAATCGAAAATTTAGTTTAGAACTAGCCATTCTATAACATACTAAAAGTTAGCTCAGAAGTGAACCACCCCTTTAAAAGGGCTTGAAATTTGTGTGTTTTTGTACATATTTGTAAATACATTATAGATGAGGACACGTCGACGAGTTCAAACAAAGGGCAAAATGAACTCTTGAACTTGGAGGGAAAGCGTAGTTGTACTCCATCTGTCAATTTCTAGTCACCTCTGAATTACCTCTCAGACGCATCGCTCGCCAAATGTTACATGAGACGGATACTAACATTTGATCAGAGTTTGCGTTCCTCATGTCTTCTGTATGCGGTGCTCCACAGAGTGGACAAGATTACAAACATAAGACCTGTCAAGGCGTCCACTCAACACACTACGAATTTTATTCTAGTAACTGAGTACACATATATTTTATGATGGGTATATCCAGAAAAAGAAAAATAGATCTTGTTTTTTGTTAAACAGATATCTTATGCTCTAGAGGATTAATAACTTTTTGACCTTTTTTAAAAAAACATCATTAAACTTAAAGACCATTAATGAGCGGTGATACAGTCATAAGTATGCAGATAGTTGCTATCAATGCTTGTCTTAAACATCCTATTAGGACATCACGGGAAAGCAGATTTAGTCATTTTGTAATTTGCTTTTACCAAAACTTGTTTGTTAAAAAAATTAAAAATTGAACTCCACTAAGTTATTTTAAATTATTCTTTCTTGATTGCTAGCATATTTATGAAAATCTCAAATTGCTCATTAAGGGGCATATTTATCAAGGGTCGAATTTCGAATTTGAAAAACGTAGAAATTTGAATTCAAAAAGTCCAACCGAAATTAAGTGGAAGTTTTTTTTTTTGTCGAATAGGTCAGTTTTCGATCGAATAGGAAGTATTCGGCAGAATTCGAATCAAAGTAATAGCGCATTTGATCAAATTCGAATCTACGTTTTTCCAAAAAAAAACGTAGATTTTTCAAAGTCCACCAATTGACTCTAAATAAGTTCCAGGAGGTCCCCCATAGGCTAAAACAGCAATTTGGCAGGTTTTAGATGGCGAATGGTCAAAGTAGAATTTTTAAAGAGACAGTACATGATAAATTTAAAAATTAACACTTTTGAATTTTTTCAAATTCAAACGAATTTGGACAATTCCCTAGTCAAAATACACAAAAAAACCTTGACAATCAAATTTTTTCAATTGAAAATTCACCTCGACCCTTGATAAATCTGCCCCTACGTTTCAAAGATTAGGTAGGGGTGCTGTAGAGGCAGCAAGAGGAAGGCAAGTCCTTTAGACAAGAGTTGGCTGAACCCACAGGCAGGAAAATGGAAGGAACAGGGGGACAAGGGCGATGAGTCAGACTGGAATAGGTGCAGAGCGGAACAGGACGGAGAGGGCGAAGATCAGGACTGGACTAGACAGGATAAAGAGGGAGATGAGCCAGGAAAGGAGCAGACTGGGTAGGAACTGTATGGAGCAGGTATAGAACAGGAATAGATGGGGAGAGACAGGATTGTGAGGGCATAGAATCAGAAGAGGACGGTGCAGGTGTAAAATCAGAACAGGATGATGCAGACGTAGAATCAGAACAGGACGATGCAGACGTAGAATCAGAAAAGGACGGTGCGGGCATAGAATCAGGACACTGCGGGCATAGAATCAGATTAGCCTGGGGATAGGGGAGCAGAGGATCTGGAAAGCAGGAGAGGACGGGATAGCAGGAGAGGGGACTGGATAGCCGGAGAGGGAGGAAAAGACAGAGCAAGATGCAGAGTGAGACGAGGGAAGATATAACACAGGGTGCAGGTACAAGTCAGAACAGGACAGGAAGCAGGAACAGGCAAGGTCAGGTCAAGGCAGAAATAGGTTAAGGCAAGTTTAAAAGTAGGACTGGAGCAAAACCGGGAGGGAAAGACAAGGCATGAACAGAACAAGGTAAGGTAAGGAGGAAAGGTTCAAGGTAAGGTACGGCAGGATAAGACAAGACAGGACAAGGCAAGGAGGCTAGAGCTGAAACCCTTAACAAGGGACAATGCCACACAGCTAATTTGGGAAGCCAATGCTCAGGCAAGGAGTGTGTAGAGGGCTGACATTTTCTAGGGATGCTGGGGTACAAAAATTGCCTTACCTCTAAATCGAACCTAAACTTTATTTTCTGCTGTTGTCAAGGGCATGAATTAATAATAAAGCAATGTCACAGAATTTTAAGATACCAACCACCAAAATAATATATTTTTCTGAACACCAGGGATTTCAGACTGTTGCACAGTATAAATGTGATGTGAGTTTTAAATAATAAAGAACCATGTTACTGTATTTGCACGATTTGGACATCAAGGAGAGTGCGGATGTCGGATGAGCTGAACGTATGCCTGAAGTAGCACAGCAGGGCTCTGGACCAAATTAAAGTATGTAAAAAGCAGAGCTGTCTGAGATTCCTACTTCTCTCTCTCTCTGCCCATTTCAATTATTTATAAGATTTGTAATTTTTTTTGTGTGAGTCTTTCATCCACTTCAGAAAATATGATGATGTATTTTTTTTCTTGTGCCAGCACTAAGGTTGCAACCTATTTAACATAGTAGCAAAGTGTGTATGTCTAAATGACAAATGTGTAATGGTAAAATTAATTGTCTTTCTTAGTGATATACTGTATAGCAAACACTATGGGGCAAATTTACTTATGGTCGAATATCGAGGGTTAATTAACCCTCGATATTCGACTGCCGAATTGAAATCCTTTGACACCGAATATCGACTAGCATAAACGAATGCTAGTGAATCTTCGCTATGAAATGCTCACACTGAATTTGCACCTGGTGAAGTGTGTGAATTAGGGATGGGCGAATTTTTTCGCCTTGTTTCGCAGAAAAAATGACGCCCATAGACTTATTATTAAATAAAAAGACGTGCGTCAAAAAAATTTCGCCACGACATGTGACATTTCGCCGGCAGCGAATTTTTGGCGAAACAAAACGGGTCAAATTCGCCCATCCCTAGTGTGAATCCGTCGCTGGCGACAATTTGCCCTTTAGTAAATCTGCCACTGTCTGTGTCTGGACACCGTTGGACAAAATGTGAAATCTGGCTTCATCTGTAGTATTGTATTCACTGGGGCAGTAAAAAGAAAGTGGAGACCTTTGGCAATTCTGCAACAGAGGAAGACAATGCCTTGGAGGTGGTAAGTAACACCCCCTTATTTAGACCAGAAGAAGGGCTAGGATTACAGACAATGTCAGATAGAATTAGAAATATAAGCGAGACCACAGCAACATGAACATAATTATACTGTACATTAGTCTTCCTCCATTTCCATTGCACAAAAAAACTAACAATAATAGAAAAGACTTTAGCAACACTAAACACTAACTAATAAAAAACCTGGATGGGATTCATTAAACAAATTAAATTCATATCAAGGAGGTGCTATAACGAATTGCCATTACTACTATATTCCTTCATCCAACATTCAAAATGAACTACAGTATACCTCTTTGTTTCATTAAGAACTTATATGACTTGATCCCGAGTATTTTGCTCTGGTTCCTCTTATCCGAGTTGCACCTGAAATAGCCTTGATTTTATATTTATGAAGAGGTCAACTTCAATTGTGTGACAAGAAGCTTTATTTTCCAGTGTAGTAAAGATCAGCGTGTATTTGAATTGCATTTTTCTATCACAGTTATGTAGTGGGCAGAGCTGAGAATGTAGGTGCATTAAATGGAATCACTAGCTGCTACCGACAGTACAAGTAAGCTGGAACACAGTTATTTGTTAACCTCAGCACCTATTCAATTATAGAAAAGCAAATACATTTTAGCATTCCCTGTTCTGATGAATAAATCAACAACCGACACTGCTGACCTTGGCTTTTTCATGTTTAGGCTGCCAGAGAGTCACATAATACCACATTTAATATTTCTATAGGAACTATGTGCAGTAAATACCTTAATAAATGATACTGATATTAATCGATAAGTGATGGAAAAAAACATATTTAATAGATGCAGATTTTATTTGTGGAACAGTTGCCCAGAACCAATAACAGAAGTCAGTGTGCAAAGTGCAATAAAAGGTCAAAATCTGGCATCTTATTTGCACATTGCCTTCTGGTGTTTCTGGGTTGCCACAGGTTTTGCACTTTTGTGCAAGTCAGTGGTGTATTGATAAGGGGCTGGAGGGGAAGGCATATAGAAGCCCCCCTCCCTGACCCTTCCTGCCATTAGGATGCACAAGTTAGGGAGCAGCAGAAGACACAAGCCATAAATGGGTCGTATCCTACCAGTTGCCCTAATGCAGATAGTAAGAAGAATGCTGGTTTGAGTCTTCTGACGGATCCTTTTGCTACTCAAGATGGATTTTTAATCTGCCACTAACAGCAGAGCACAGCATTCCTGGGTCAAAATTTCTAGCATTTATCTCTAGTTTAATTAGATATAATACATTTTGCATAGGCATGTGCCTAGGGTTAAATGGTGTGGGGCATGTACCTTATTTGTGGCCTACTCCTTTTGCACCTTACCACCCGCAAGTTTTTCAACTCTCCTACTCAAGTGTGAATGTTCATGCACTGCACATGCATTTGTTTGCAGACAAGACTTGCAGATTACAATTCTGCATGACAATAGAGTTATTTACTGATCTTTTCTAAATATGTATTGCAAATGTTATTTATGTTTAATATGTGCAATTGGTTTGAGTACTTGTATGAGTGACCATGTATAAGTCATACTGAGCCTAAATATGTAACATATCACCTAATATATCATGAAGCAGTATACCGTATGTGGTCTGGTTGCACCCTTACAAGGCTTATCTTCTCTTTGAGTTGTCTATTGGATATATATTCTGTAATGTAAAAAAGTATATGGTATGCTTATCACTATACTGTATATATAGATAGCACCAGGACTTCTTAGGCATGAATATTTATATTCAGATTCAGATAGGGGGGTGAAGGGACACTACTGTAAAGGAGCTCAGTTGCACATTGAATAACTGATGTGGAGAGGTTGAAAAGCTATGGGAGGGGATTGCAAATGCAGAGTGAATGGTGGGGGGGTTGGGATACAGAAGTGATTGAGTAGTGAGTGAATGTGGGCAATGGGCCAAAATGGCTTAGTTCTGACAGTGGGCACCTACTAATTTTAGAGAGTATACTTACAACTCAAGGTAGGTCTACCTATTTATCAATATAATGTAGTTGTTGCAAGATAACCCCCTATTGATGACTTACTGAGGACTTGAACCATGGGATTACTGCTCTCTTCCAGACCAAATATACAGCACTTGGTAAACAGAGCAGCATCAGGAGGCACAACCCGTCCTTACTGCCTTCCTTGAGGAAGGTGGTAAGGTCAAGACGAAATTGTGGGCTGTGCAAGGTAGGCTGTGCTGTGCAATGGACATGTTCATCACGTGCAAGGTAGGGGGAAGTGGTGGGTGAGGGGAAACCTATGTGCTAATTCTCAGGAAGAATCATTTTATTATGATTTTAAACACCTTTATATAGAAGGAACAAAGAATATTTCTGTGTCAAGCCATGCTTTGTTATATTTAACAATACTGCACAACCAAAACTATTTTTGTTTTTAGTCCAAAGAGTGTTCTTTCCTACTGAGGAGAAAAGCTCATGATTTAAGCACTAAAATCCATTAAAAACACAAAAACTTTCATTCATTTGAAGCTTTGCCTGTAAGATGGACTAAATGCCGCAAGAGAGTGCTTAAAGACAGTTTAATCACTATTCTTTTCATAACATTTAGGGGGTTATTTATTAAAGTAATTTTTCAAAATGTATTAAACCCCTATGGTGTTAAAAGGTACTCCAATTCAGACATGTCAAGTAAAGTTTATGTCAATGGCAGATCTCCCACATTTTGTAGATATCCTAGTCTGCGCTGGGTTTCATTCAATAACCCAAAGAGTTTGTGGTTTCGCATTAAATCCAAAAAGTTGCAGGTTTAGGGTGTCAAATCCGTCACAAGAAATTTTCATGAAAATTTATTTATAACTAGGGTGGGGAAATGTCAGTGCGCATTTGGTCAAGTGGTTTTCAGAAAATAGTGAGAACATTTAAAATTTTGATAAATAACCCCCTAATTGTTCTACAGTCAAGAATAAACTTCTCCTTTCCTAAAACATCTACCCTAACTCTGCACCAAGCATATTAATTAAAGGAAAATGAAATGTTTAGAAGCTTGATCAACTAGGTATTTGTCTCGTCATCCATAAAGTTATTTGTTCTTAAATTACATTTTCATACTAGGCTGTTTGAGGATAGGGACGTGTTCAGAAAATATTTGTATATGAGAACTCACTAAAATATGAAAATATAAAATATCAGTGACCAAGCACTGAAAAACATATGCATTACTCTAGGTTAATAACATTGCTCTTGGCTTGAAATTGCTGATGAAAAGCTACACAATGTGCCAAGGGCAAGCAATATGCATAAATATCTATGCAGAGATCTTGTCTACTTTATTGGACACATAAAAGAACTGCCACTGAATGAAAGCTCGGGTGATAGAGGTAATAGAAAATTGATATAATACAATTAGATAAAGGGTGTTCATTTTTTTGATTTTGGGGTTATTTTCTGACTTGACAAATGTACATGTTGACAGGATGCCATCTAAGCTCATGAGCTGCTTGTGGGATCATTTATCTGCAAGACATTTTGATTTATAGACATTGCTGAAATGATATTAGATTATCTAAGAAAAAGTTTCCGAGCGCAGTAGAAAATATTAACCTTGGAGCACGGAATTATTTTACTAAATTTGCTATTTGAGAGTAATGTCACAAAAATATAATTGCATAATAAAGGCAACGAGCTAAACGTTAAGCTATTTAAATTCAAGGTCCAACTATAATACTTCTTCTACTGATAATACATCTTATATAACCTTACTAAATTAACCATTCACATTGAATTTGATGGCAGTGGGGAATAACTGTAGCTGTAAAATTATTTTATCATGACATCTGTCTTGCATAAAAATAGGAAGCTTCAATTCAAGCTCAAAAATACATTTAGGGGCCGTTTCATGAAGCTCGAGTGAAGGATTCGAATTAAAAAAACTTCGAATTTCGAAGTGTTTTTTGGGCTACTTCGACCATCGAATGGGTTACTTCGACCTTCGACTACGACTACGAATCGAACGATTCGAACTAAAAATCGTTCGACTATTCGACCATTCGATAGTCGAAGTACTGCCTCTTTAAAAAAAACTTCGACCCCCTACTTCGGCAGCTAAAAGCTACCGAAGTCAATGTTAGCCTATGGGGAAGGTCCCCATAGGCTTGCCTAAGTTTTTTTGATCGAAGGATATTCCTTCGATCGTTGGATTAAAATCCTTCGAATCGTTCGATTCGAAGGATTTAATCGTTCGATCGAATGAATAATCCTTCGATCGTTCGATCGTAGGATTTGCGCTAAATCCTTCGACTTCGATATTCGAAGTCGAAGGATTTTAGTTCCTAGTCGAATATCGAGGGTTAATTAACCCTCGATATTCGACTCTTCATACATCTGCCCCTTAATATTATTATTTATTTTCCTATACATTTCTATAGGGTTATAAGAGAAAACACAAGGGAACTACTGTCTATTTCCCTAGCAGATAGGATTAGAGTATGCATGCATTATTTTCCATGCTTGATGGACTTTATACATATTGACGGAATGTGATTACTCTGGAAGCATAGTCAAAATATTGCAAAATTGCCATTAAAATCCCAAACAAAGAGCACAAAACAAAAACTGTGGAACTGTGTTAGCCAGATGCTAAACAATAAAAAATACATAAAAACAAAAGTATTGTATAAGTGAAACCATATATTGCAAACTTTCAGAGTACCAAGGCCCCTTCGTCAGGCAAAATACAAATGAAAGCTGGAAAGGCAGAGCTTAATAAATTATGAAGTTACACTTAGAGAGAGATAACTTGTATAAATAATGAAAGTAATTGGAGTGAGTTGAAAGTAGTGCCGCGAAAATTTTGGATGCTCGTAGGAAAAGTCGCTTGTGTCAAAACCATCGCACGTCAACAATATTCAGACGCCCATTGAATTTAACATATAACTGACGTGAGCATCAAAATTAACGTCGGCGTCAAGATTCACGTTTCACTAGAAATTAGAAAAATTTTTGCCGAACCAAAACGGGACAAATACGCCCAACATTAGTTGTTAATATTCCAGGAGTCTGGATTCTGTCAGGTCACACAGTGTGACATGAAACCCAACCTAAAATTAAGACCCATCTTAACATGTTAAATAACTCCATACATTTTATTTAGTAGATGCCCTTTCTAAAAGTTTCCTTTTAAAATTAAGACTTGACGATTTAGTGAAGCCTGTGATTTTGATTGTAGAAGTGTTGCCCCACTGATGTATCACTTGCTTTGGTCTTGATCTTATGTCAGTGATGGATCATCCCTATGCATTGTTTTTGCCCTGTTCAAATCAAATGAGCTTTATTGGCAAGACCATATGTGTTTAGCATTTCAAAGCAGGTAGAGGGGTGAAATGGGTGAGGTTAGGGGAGCAGTTTATGGGAGTATGGGAAAGTCCTGTTTCTCTCAGTCTGTTTCTCTTAGCTGTTACTACTGTCAGTACCTCTTCTCCTAGTAGATTGTGTAGTTTCCACTATTCTTTTATGGATGTGAAGCCTGGCATGTGACGGGAGAATCTCTGGAAGGGGATGTCCCTCAGTGCTGAGTATTGTCCTCCCCTGCATACTGGTCTGCTCTCCCTGGGCCTGTAGGTCTGTCTGTGCTGTTCCAGTACTCTGTCTATGTCTATTTTTGGCTATTTTTCTAATAATGTGCAGTTGTGGACTGTAGGTAACTACAATAGTACCCTGTTGTTTTCTGTTTTTTTTGCATTCCAAGAGATATATGGGTTTTTGAGTTGCTCTATGGATTTGGAACATCAATAACCTGCTGATGGTAGCCCTGATTAACACAAGTTTTCCGTAAGGAATGGAGATGTTTATTTCAAGATTTAAACAAATTCGGTTGTAACTCAGAGCCTGGCTAAAACATTACATTTTTTTTGTGATGTGGAGGAAAACTGTCCCAGGATGGCCTGTTGTTTTTTTTTGTATAGAGATGTTTCTATGGTTCTATTTTTGATGTTGATGCTAGTATTCAGGAAGCTTATGTGTGTATAGGAATGTTTGAGTGTTGAGTTGATAAAGGGTTGAAATTGATTGAATCTACTGTATGATGGAATCATGCCAATGGCTTATTTTTAGTAATGGGCAAATTTCTCCTGTTTCACTTCATCAAAAAATTCACAAATTTCCCAGGCGAATTCACGCCAGGCAAATTTATTCGCCCATCACTACTTATTTTCTGATGCTGTCCATATGATACATATGTCATCTATATACTGTAAATATGTCAAAGGCCTGAGGTTGCAGGAAGCCAGGATATTTTCCTCTAACTGGGCCATCAACAGATGGCATAGTGAGGCACCATTTTGCTTCCCATAACACTTCCCATCAGTTGTAGGTGTCACCTAACAAAAAGAGCAATCACATGCAAAAGCTTATGTAGAAATAATAGTAATTAAAAGTGGGACATGAGTCTCTATTTAAATTAAAGAGTAAGTTGCCGAGCACTGCATTTTTGGGCACCTGGAAGCCCAAGTCCCTTGCCCCCTACACTTCCGAACTTGCATAAACTGTACGAGAAGCATGCAGTTTAGGGAGTATTTTGTAGGAAGGCATTCTAGGAGTGCAAAGCCTTGGGCCCCTGGGTGATTACTACAGGAATAGGTGCATAAAAATTAGGGAACCCCCAAATCCTTAGCAAAAGATTGGCCGAATACCGAATCTGAATCCTAATTTGCATATGAAATTAGAGGTAGGAAGGGAAAAATATTTTTTACATTCTTGTTTTGTGAAAAAAAGTCACCCAATTTCCCTCCCCGCCCCTAATTTGCATATGTAAATTAGGATTCGGTTCAGTCTGACAGAAGGATTCGGCCGAATTCTGCTGAAAAAGGCCGAATCCTGGCCGAATCCCGAACCGAATCGTGGATTCGGTGCATCCCTAATAAAAATGCTTTGTGTTTATTTTTGTACCTTGCCCTGAATTAATAAATGATTATTTCATTAGCATGGTATTTCATTCTAAAGTAAACTACCAAATGGAAAAACAAAACAAAATATAATGTTGAGAAGGATAACATTATCAAAGAAAGAATTTCCAAAAGCCAAAATAAAATTATATTTTGTCTAATATATGTACAATATATTTTGAGTAATGTGCTTTATCTTCTATACTTAGACCATTAAATTGCACTTTATTTCAGTAAAGTTTGCAAAGACTGATTCATACTCAATAAACTACTATTAATTAGCCTCCCAAAGCAGCAATACTGATGTCACTTGACATTAGTCAAATATATTGCTTTTTTTATCAGGCTTTATGGATTGTTTTTTAATGGCACTTACTCCATAAATAAACTCGGACTGGCCTCTGCTATTCAGTGTAGAGGGGTTGGTAGCAAGCAATATTTATAGATGTGTCTTGTAGCTATATTAAGAATAATCCGGAAGCCTTGAACATTTATCAGAGATTGCAAGAGTTGAAGTAAACTAACATTGGGGCTACCAAATAGACATTTACAGAAGATACAGAGGGTGACATGGAATATAATTGAATTTACATAATATAATATATATAATAGATTTATAGATAGTGATGGGCGAATTTATTCGACAGGCGCGAATTCGCGGCAAATTTGCACGATTCACAGCCGCGAATACATTCGCGAAGTGGCCGCGAAAATTCGCTGGAGAAAGTTTACCAAAAAAAAAACGGACGCCGGCAAGAAAAATGGGTGTCGGCATCAAAAAACGGCGCAAATTTGCACATCACTATTTATAGATAATTGCTAAGAATGCAGACTTTTAAAAATTGTGAATTTATAAAAACATTTTTAACAATTAGGGATCATGATTTTGTAGTAGGTTTGAACATAACCTTAGATGCAAGGAGTTCATAACCAATGAATTGTCTCTGGATAATTTAGATTGTAATAACACTGGAAAATAGGGATCAGCGAAAAATTTCAGCTCATTTTGTTGAGAAAAAAACGCCAATAGATAGGATAGGCCATATGGATAATAAAAAAAATGCATGGTTTAAAAAACATTGCACAGTTTGAAATATTGGCGCCCATTGATTTCAATGCTTTAGGTGACTTTTTTGCCATTTTGCACATTTTTGCCAAAGCAAATCAGGTCCGATTCACCCATCACTACTGGACAACTTCCAACACATCTGTGAATATATTAGGGTTGCATCAATTACAGAATTCAATTCAGTTTTGGATTAATCCAAGTGCTTGGCAGAACCAAATTCTTGAAATCACGTGACAAGGAAATTGAGATTTTTCTGCACTGCAAACAGGGTTCTTTTTAATGCTGCTTTGATTTGGTTCGGCATTCACTGGAATTCTTTATGAAAGATTCAGGATTTGGTTGAATCCCAACAAAAAGTCTATTCAGTGCATCTCTAAATAACCATGAGCTTGGTGATTATAAATGACCCCATTACAGTGCAGTTTCAACCAACTTTAGAATGAATTTTATATGATTATACAGAAAAAAATATCTTAAACGTGAAACACGATGTTCATGCGCCAATAAATGAAAGCTTTGCGAGTGGCTGAATTAATTATTTCCTCCCTGTTTCACTCTCACTTTCTCCATCTCCATCTTTCTCTCTACATGATTTAATGCAGATTTTTAATCATAAGGTGTATGTCACATTTGAGCCTTAGAAACCGAGAAGAGGAAATATACTATGTGACAGACAGAGATTTGGAATTTTAAAATAGGAGCTGCAAAACATTGAACTGAAAATTTCATACCCATGGGGAAGTTTCAAGTGCCTCTGTGAGTTGATGCATCTGGACAGAAAATGCAAATGCATCCCATCAGCCGCACATCAGCCAAACTGCTGTGTTTTGCATTGCTAAAGAGACTGCTTCAATTAGGCATGTGATACCACATTTACTGTACTTTTATATCGGTTAGGCAATGATTGCAGCTAGTTGTTTATGGTTACAGATCAATTGAAAGCATTTGCATAGGAAAACACAGCAGATAAAGATGTTCTAGTGTTTCCGAAAAGGTGCAGAATCAATATAGGGATCATTTACAGACACATCAAAAAAATGTGAAGTGAATATTTTGCATTAGCGCATGCTGTGACATATGTTTTCCGTAAGGGATATTGCACCACTTTTAAAGTATATACAAGAAATTTGGGACTTAGTCCCCAACCATGAGTCCTGGGACACACTTACCTTATATTAATGCTAACAATTACTTAACATAGTTACATTATGTCACATTATGACCTGTTTCTTATTGTCCACAAATAGTATAAATAAGGTGGGTAACCGGTACATTTAATCGTATATGCATTTCCCCCACATCTGATTTATATATCGGATTGTGAGGCTAAGCATTTACTTGAGAGGGATCCCTTCTCCCATATGCAATACCTTGTGTTTTTAATTTGATTAATGTGTATAATGCATGGCTGTGAATAAATATTGCCTTTTTATTTACATATTTTGGTCATTTTGGTATTGTTTTATTTATGGGCTCATGGTTAGGGACTTAGTCCCAGATTTCTTGTATATACTTTAAAAATTTTATTTTTGTGGACACTCCTGCTGTCGAGCCGCTATTACAACTTTGGTAACTTTGCTTGGTAATTTTGGAATGGTAAAATATATTGCACCACTTCCAACACGCCAATGCATTCCGTTTGTGTCTCATGTATACAAGGGAACCCTGGAATTAACAGCTAGTTAGTTAAAGGGGGAACATTAACTAACTTCATCTCATGAAAAACATTTTTTTTATATAATGGCTCATTTACAAGTGGAATGCAGGGTGCAAAGTACCAAAAAAGGGTATGCTCGGTGGTGAAACTTCCGCCCCCCTAATAGGACCCGCTTGAGTCACCATAACACACTATGTGGAGGCCTGAAGGTAAGATCGTGCATACAGCACATGTCCTGGCAGTTGGGCATGATGGTTTCTGCTACAGTTTTTGCTGTCAGGCCTTTTGTCCCCTAGTTACACCACTGGGTGCATTCTTCCATTTTTTTTCACTTTGCACCCTGTCTTCCACATTGTCTGAATTGCATCAGACCACTCTACTCTGTTCCAATGCACAGAGACTTGCAGTCAGTTCCACAAACACAGTGCTGTCTTCACCTGACAGTCACCTGACCTTCCCCACTCCCACACGTTAAACACAGGCCACCACTTGCCCTATGACAAGTGGCCTCCTCCAGACTCTAACACTGTTCCTTGCACCAGCTTTTTACCCAGTGTGAGGCTAAATTTAGGACAAAAAGACTTACTAAATGAAAACATTAGCTCTTGTATCCCTAGTATTTGCTCTGGACTTTTTAAAATAATTCCCATAATGAATTGCAAATTCTTTTCCATTCACATATGATCAAGTTACTTTTCACTATCACCCTTTGAGCTGTTATGCTGGTCTATGCCCCCGTTGTCTAGATAATGTATTAATGTGACCATTCACATTTAGAATTGCTCATTTGGGGAGCCAATGTGGTCCTTGTCCTGATGGGATTATTAAACTTGTCTTGTCGATTATTGGTCAGATATCTATTGGATAGGCTGTCTGGCAGGGCCTATACATGGGCAGATATAATGCCATTTCAGTCTGAAGGGGCCGAATTAGTAGCACAAATCTGCCCTTCGCCAACATTAGACTCCAACAGAAAGCCTACACATAGAGAAAAAGATTGCTGAGAGCATTAGTGAAGAATAATTTGATTAGGTTGAGATATGTTTAATAATAAATGTAATTCATTTTTGAATATTTCTTGTTCCCATAAAGATGATGCTTATATTGTATTTCATTTTCATAATAGTTCCTCTTTGAGATCAGGGAACCTACTAACTGATCTTTGTACCACCACTGGTTACAAATGGAACTCCCATAATAATCCATCTTCTAATGAACCAAAAGCAGGAATTAAGTAGGGAGGACACATAAATAACTGCTAGGGGGGTGATTGATCAACCTTCTAATTAGAATTTTTACCATCACAATTTTTCTTGCTAAAACTCATGAATTCGATTTAGGCTATTAAAAATTGGATGGCTTGAATGTAAAATTTTGGCGTCTAAAAGTGTCCGCGTTCATGCAGAAGCCAATTGGAGCAGTTTTGGGAATCGTTTTATCACTGTTTTGACACATTGACAATGATAAAAAGAGTAAAAATTTGAGGTATTCAAAGTTTTTTCACATTTTTTTCAATCCAATTTTTATATTCAAATTTTTTTATGCCTAAGCAACCATCCATTGTTGTTTTAAAATTGAGTTGATTCAAAGCAAAATTCACATTTTAATAAACAGAACTTTCAATGTCCAAACCTCTAATCAAAAAGTGTTTTGAGGTTAAATTGTTCTTACCTATAGGAATGGCTCCAAGAATAAAAACAAAAAAATATGCTAAATGGTTCTGAATCTTCAGACCAAAGCCTTGTTATTGTCATGTTTTCAACAAATGCGTCCCAATTAAGATGTTTAGAGTGATAACCTGAAGCTCAGTCAAGAAAGCAGACAGATGCTTTTTGGATGCTTGCAGTAAACAAGCAATAAGCACAATGTCAGCTTAAACAGTAAATGTACCTACATTTTTCTCTGTAGGTATTGGATTTCGCATTGAAATGGAAAGAAGATGTTTTCAGCACAGACAGAAGGTCAAAGATATTTAGTCTTTACAGGAACAAAGAAATCGACCGAGAGTTGGCCTAATGTAGAGTAAAGATGGCCAATCATCATCCAAAAAAAACAGCAATACACAGGTTCAAAGGGGACAGTGACTGCAAATTAAAAGTGAAATATCCTAGGCTTGTCGTCTTATGATAATGATAATACAGAAAAACACAGAGTGGCCAATTAATTGCTTGTTCTTTTCAACATGAGCAAGCTTTAAAGAAACCCCACTGTTTCTGCAGTCTTTGTTGCTTTACCCAAACTAACTTTTAAAAAGGGTGAAAAACTTTGCCACTTAAAAGATCCAAAAGTTTTTCTTCATTTCAAGAGCTGGTTTGATAAAATAACAAAAATTGAGTGATTCCCTTAAAGGGGTTGTTCATTGAGTTTGAGTTCCCAAAGGGAGGAAACACACCTTTGGCAATGCCTTTAAATCATTTATTCATCAGAATGTGGCACAAGTTTTGGGGGTGAACACAAATGCATTAAACACCCTTAACACCACGTGACACGTGAAGGTTTTTGACTTCCTCTGGATCAACTGGCAGTTAGGCAGGTTATACAGTATGTAGACATAGAAGGTTGAACTTGATGGACATGTGTTTTTTTTTCAACCAAACCTATTATGTTACAATGTTACTATGTTACCTGGTCAACATCTCTTTTATGGCTTCAAGTTTCACTGTCCAGGATCACATGACACTTGTTTCTTCTGGCAAACCAAAAAACTGCTATGAATGATCCATTTCTATGACGTACTGTAGATTTGTAACTTGCTTGTGCTAAGGTTTATGCTATTTCAATACCTTTGAGAAATATAAATATGAATATAAATGTGTTACATAGTAAGATCAAGGTTAAAAAAAGACAAAGTCCATCAAGTTCAGCCCCTCCAAATGAAAACCCAGCATCCATACACACACCCCTCCCTACTTTTAATTAAATTCTATATACCCATATCTATACTAACTATAGAGTTTAGTATCACAATAGCCTTTGATATTATGTCTGTCCGAGAAATCATCCAAGTCCCTCTTATAGTCATTAACTGAATCAGCATCACAACATCACCCGGCAGTGCATTCCACAACCTCACTGTCCTGACTGTGAAGAACCCCCTACGTTGCTTCAAATGAAAGTTATTTTCTTCTAGTCTAAAGGGGAGGCCTCTGGTTCGGTGATACACTTTATGGGTAAAAAGGTCCCCTGCTATTTGTCTATAATGTCATCTAATGTACTTGTAACGTGTAATCATCATTTATCATCACACCAACATGAAAACATTTACAAACTAAAAAAATTGAGAGAAAATTAAAAACCAGGAGCTATTTAATACAAATTTCTTGAGTAATTACCTTCAGCACAGTTGTCACTTTCTGGGTAGCTGTCTAGATTCTAGATTAGTATATTAACCAACAAAACAAATTTCAGAGTTATTATTATTTTATAATAAAATTGTATATTCAGTAAAAAAGAATACACTCTTTTGTTGTTTTAGTTGTTTTAGCATTGTTATTTAACATCACTTTCATGCTTCTTGAGTAGTCTTGAACTTGGGTGTAAAAATTAGCTTGTGTCGCACCAGAAAAATAAAATCCCAGTAATTAGATTTTGATTTTGCCATTTTCCTAATTAACTTCATGGCAGATGGCCCTTACTGGGATATACCATACCAAACAATCTTAAAAAGAAAGTGGGAATGAATAATTCAAACATATTTTTTCATTGTTTTATTTTCCATTACTGCTTGAAGCACTTCATTAGGCTTTCTCTGGTTAATGCATAAATACCCTGATTAAAATAAGTACTTATTGCACATTTCTTTAGAAAACTTCATAAATATAATTCTAGTAGAAAACCTGCTATACTACTCCAGACTATGCTCTTAAGCCATTAGCGATTACTAAACTGTTGTTTTGCAGGGTATAAACTGTTGTGACTCCAAATTCTCAGGTTGGTTACTAAATTAACAATTAATTAAAACTATTCTTATTAATTAATAATAAGAATAATAAGTCTTCTTTAAATACTTAACAAAAAGCCATGACTAATAGAACCACTTTACTCAATGACTCAACATGGTGGTATCCATGATTTCACCAGAGCAGATATGAATTTTGTATTCATCTCCCATTGGTGCCAATAGGCATTGACAACCATTTTGCTACCTACATAGCTTTGTCATAGCGAAATGGTCGTCTAGACCTAATGGCGCCACCAGAGCATTATTATTGCTCAGGCGTGTTCTGTTGTGTTATAATCCTATTATTATATGTACAAGTGCACATTTTGTTGTGAGAGTTTAAGGTAGATTATTCTACTATTGTTAAGGAGGAGTCCCTCCTCTCACTGGCATCATATTTATTTTTACGTGATTATAATTGGTATTTTGTTGGCATGGTTGGGAATAGTATTCAGTATAGTGGGTTTATTTTGTTACCTTTGCTAATAGGACATTCTGGGTATCTGTCCACACATTATCGTTTGGGTATTTTTATGACCAGTAATTGTTTTATATGCTTATATTCATTAGTATATTTAAAGAAATGACAGAAAAATGTATCACATTATTACACTGGAAAAAAAAAACAACGGCAATAAAATTAATTTTAAAAAATGCAAATTCTTTTTTTTAAAATGTGAAAGTAAAAGCTTTTTAATTTCTGAAACATCTTTTTGATTGATAAACCTCAAAAAACGGAGTTTAGAAAAATCTGGAATTGTATGTTTTTGCCATGATCCTGACAAGCCTGGGAGAAAATTTGAATTTTAAAAAAACGAATTATTTAGCGTTTTTTATGACTTTATGTGTCATTGTGTGTGACTTTTGTAAACTAGGTAAATGCAATGTCACTTCATCCTGGCTGGTCATTCAGAGAGCGTAGAAACATATCCATTACTATATATTGATCCAGCCTGTTCTACAGCCTGTTCTAAATAAGTTTGTCTGTGGGAAAGAAAACCACATACTACAGTTCTTTGAGGAAGATTGGCCATCAATTTCCTTCTTACTGTATTTACGATTGTGATATTTTTAATGTTTGAGCTTTTAAGCCCCAATGACTTTTTAATTTGACGGGATTTTTATTCAAGGTATATTCTTCCACTAAGGCCCTTATCTAGAATATGCTGTGCAGCTTTGGTCCCCAGTGCTCAAATGTAATTGTTACCCTTTCCATACCACACTTATTGTGGAATAGGATCATACTCTTAATGGTAAAATAGCAATGAACCCTTTGCAATCCTGGGGCCTGAATTCTCTTTGCGTATGAAAGATACTGGGAACTGGAATTTGCAGCACCCTGCCTCCACCTAGTGGGCACTGAGGAGCACACCTCAGGGAATTTCCACTAGGAAAATAAAACACAGTTTGCAGTAAACCAATTTAACTTTATATAAAATGAAAGAACAGTTCTGGAAAATGCAATATACAAAATGCATTATTATTCCTATACTGGGAAACATGGTTCTGTCTTGCATCTAGCACAGTCACTGCCTCCACTCCGGGTGGACAAACAGCTCAGCTCAAAGGAAAATGTCCCTCTCCCCAGAGCTCTTTATTCACCAGGTAGCACTACCTGCTCCAATGTACTTCTCCTTTAGCATATAGGCTGTCGCACCCACGTGGCAGGTTCATGAGAAACACCTGTCCTCACACCTTGGACACACAAGGGTTGCAACAGGCATCCAACAGCTAGACTGAAGCTCAAATCGTGTCCAAGATGAGCACTAACACAGTTTCACTCTTTAATCTCCTTTAATCACATGCTGCACTCCACAGATCTTGCTCTGACTGACTGCAGCAGGGGAACGCTTTTTGCACCTTTTTTAAACTGCTTCTGTCACCCTGTGCATGTGACTCGAAAGCAAGGCACTCCCCTGGGTCCTCCTCCTCTCTCAAAGGTGCACTGGGGCTCCCAGCAAATCAGATTGCTCTACAACCTGTAACCAGGCTGGATGATGTCACAGACAGAAAAACAGAAAAATTAGAATTGTATGAATTTTTCGGATTTGATGCCCGAATTTTTGCTCAAAAACCACAAAATGTTTGGATTATTGTACTAAAACAAACAAGGGAAAGTTGTGCTCACCACTAATTTTTAAAACCATCAGGGGGGGTGCAATGAGGGTGTGACCACAACATAATTATAGACAAATACAAGAGGTCCTCTGCACTCAACCCATTATCAATATATTTAAGACAAAGACATTTTGTGCATACTGCTACTGAAAAATGCCTTACCCTTTAAACAAAACAGGGATTGTTTGTCCATATATTGCAATATATTTAAGCTGGCCAACTACGTCAAAGTCATCCCATATCTGGCCAGTCCTTTTTGTTTAAAGGGTAAGGCATTTTTCAGTAGCAGTATGCACACAATGTCTTTGTCTTAAATATATAGGGATGTCGCGGACTGTTCTGCGGCGAACTTGTTCGCGCGAACATCGGCTGTTCGCGTCCGCCGCAAGTTCGCGAACGTCGCGCGACGTTCGCCAATAGGCGTTCGCGTCAAAATCGTTCGACCATTCGGTCGCTAAAATCGAACGATTTTCGTTCGATTCGAACGAAAATCGTTAGATCGAAAGATTAAAATCCTTCGATCGTTCGAATCGAACGATTTTCGGATGTTCGAAGTTCGCGAACTGTTCGCGAACTGTTCGCATTTTTTGCCGGTGTTCGCGAACGGCGTTCGCGAACACATTATCGGCGGTTCGCTACATCCCTATAAATATATTGATAATGGGTTGAGTGCAGAGGACTCTTGTATTTGATTATTGTACTAACCCAGTGCAGATTAGGATATCTTTGGAGCTTCTCCCATTGACTTCTACATTAACTCAGCAGGTCTGAGTTGGATTACTTTTTTATTCAGACTTTTAACACCTGTAATAAATTCCGAAAAAAATAGTTTTTATTTCCACTAAAAATTCGGATTTAATAGTAAAAAAAACACTCAAATTTTTCGAGTTTTTGACATTCATACTTTAATAAATAACCCCAAAGTGTCAAAGACAGTTTTTGCCTCTCAAATTAAGGACCCCTGACTTTTATATTTTCTTTCCTAATATTTCCAGGTGGTAATAATGAGCAGAATCTGCTTACAACTACTAAGATAAGAAAAGATTTTGTCTCAGAGACAAGGCACACTGATATCAGTACATTATGTCCCGGAAAGAACAGTCCAGTCAGAATTTAATTGGTACGTTTCCTCAGAAGTACTAACTGTGATATGCACAGGTACTGACCACAATGCAATGCTTTGGAGTCCTAAGTCTTTGAGGGAATCATTAGCCAGCTATTAGTACATCATTTTCCAAAGGAAGAGCTAGCCCAGATATACAATTTAATCCAAGATACAATAAATCCACTGGCATTTCTTTCCTAACTGAGAAGCCAGTCTGTGACAGAATATGTAATACTTTAAAGTGCCAGTAATGCCATTAAGTGAGATTTATTTAGAGATTGTTTATGATCACAACCAGGGCCGCCATTAGAAATCACGGGGCCCCGTACAACAAAATTTTTGGGGGCCCCGCCCACACTGACGACCAAGCTCCGCCCCATATCCCGCCCACATCGCAGTTAAAAGACCACACAGACATCAGCGCTAAAAAAGTAACCCCCCCCCACACAAGTTGTAAAAAGCTATTGATGGTCAGGGCCCCCTTATAAAAAAAATTGGGGCCCCAAAAAAAAAAAATTAAAATTTTTTTTTTTAAAAAACATTGGTGGCAGGGGCCCCCTGTTAAAAAAAACTTGGGGCAAAAAAAAATGTAAAAAAAACTAAAAAATAAACAAACATTGGTGGCAGGGGCCCCCTTCTAAGTTAAAAACAAATTGGGGCACCAAAAAAAAATTTGAAAAAAAATAAATTTTTTTTTGAAAAAAAAAAAAACATTGGCGGCAGGGGCCCCCTTATAAGTTAAAAACAAATTGGGGCCCCAAAAAAAAATTTGAAAAAAAATTTTTTTGAAAAAAAAAAAAATGGTGGCAGGGGCCCCCTTACAAGTTAAAAACAAATTGGGGCCCCAAAAAAAATTTAAAAAAAAAATAATTTTTTTTTGAAAAAAAAAAAAACTGGTGGCAGGGGCCCCCTTACAAGTTAAAAAAATTTGGGGCCACCAAAAAGAAAATTAATTTTTTTTTTTAAAAAAAAAACCCAAAAAAACAATGGTGGCAAGGGGCCCCTTACGAGTTAAAAAAAAAATTGGGGCCCCAAAAACAAAAGTTTTAAAAAAAGATTGGTGGCAGGGGCCTATAGAATATTAAAATAATACATTGGTGGCCAGGGGATTAAAAAAAAAAAAAACACAAATTGGTGTTCAGTAGAATTGAACTCATGGCTTCAGTACTTCAACTTCGCCTCCTTTCGTGACTTCGGGTCTTTTCACCGCTTCAGGACTTCGGCTTCGGCTGTTTTCGTGACTTCGGGTCTTTGCGCTGCTTCAGGACTTCGGCTTCGGCTGTTTTCGTGACTTCGGGTCTTTTCGGCGCTTCGTGACTTCGGGACTTCGGCTTTTTCCGTGACTTCGGGTCTTTTCGTCGCATCGGCTTCGGCTTTTCGGCACTTCCGCATTCGGCACTGAAGAGGCAAGACGTACGGCTCGGGCGCTCGTAAGGGGGGCCCGGATCTTCAAAAAAATGCAGCGCTGCCGGGCCCCCCTTCATGCCCGGGCCCGGTATGCTTGTCCCCCCTGTCCCCCCCTGATGGCGGCCCTGATCACAACTGCACATTGTAGCAGGCACTTATTAGACACAATTTGTCATGTTTAAACGCACAATGTAGAAATGTTCCCAGTGATTTTAGAGTAATTGTGACTGTGAGCAAATTTACACCCACCAATGTTCCATCCTGGGGATTAAAATGTGCAGAACTGGAGTGGGTGCATGTAATTATGCTCAGAAATGGAAGAATCGGGATTGCATTATTTCTGGTGCTCTGCATTGGAAGTCTGCTGCACTCATTGCACCCATTCATGGTGGTAGTAGCTCCAGGATTAATAAAGACACTTCATAAAACAGACTGATTGGTCACAAAGGCCATTGGTGCAAATAGGTGGAAGTACATGGAGCATTTGTAGACTAGACACAAGTACCGTTAATGAATACCATCAATAAGCACAACATTTGCATCCATTTTTGCACACTGATGTCATAAACGCACCCTTATGTCTGTTCTTCCAGCTCCTTCAGATGAACTATTCCTAGGCAAACATCATCTTTTATTCAAGAGAGGTTTTCGTTGTGTAGTTCTGTAGAAGGCAATGAATTGACTCATTTACCTTCCTGCGTAAGAACTGTAAATCTTACAAAGCTTCGCTGTTATTGGCTGTGTAAACATTGGCCCTTTATGGGGTGCTCCACACAATTCTACATCATTGTGGGTTCCAGAAAATAAGAAAAATCATCCACTTAAAAAAATAGCTGAAAAGTGGTCGGGTTATATGCAATCCGAAATCACTCCCACTCAACTTGTACTCTCCATTAGTAATAATAAGTACTTAGTGTCTCAAAATTGAAAGTTCAACATTTTAAATTGATCCACTTAGGATATGGAAAATATATATATGTATAGAAAGTCAATAGGTTTGGGCTCCCAGCCTTTCTGTCCAAAATGCTCCCAATTAAATGCAGATTTATTTCACTACCTCTGGAGTTTCCCTAAGGTGCAAAAAGTTTGGCTAGTTCTGGAGAAGTATCTGAATCACAAGTTGAAGCTTCATATTAAATGAAGCCCAAAATTGGCATTGCTCCACATAAACTCTCCAGATAAGGATTTACAGGGACATCTAAATGTAATAAGAAATTCTCATTTTAACCTGGTGATGTTGTTTACAGCTGCTACTAAGAAATTATTATTCTCAAATTGGTTGTCAGAAACTATTCCTTCACTTTCAGATATCCAGTAATCCAATAATCTTTGTTGGCAAGAAGCAATAAGGATTAAATCAGAAGATCCCACTCACACATGTATATTTACAGAAAATTGGTCAATATTAGGGATGGGCGAATTTTTTTGCCTCATTTCGCCGAAAAAATGATGCCCATAGACTCGTATGGCAGCGTCCGTCAAAAAAAAAAAGACGCGCGTCAAAAAATTTTTGGCAAAACGAAACGGGTCAAATTCGCCCATTGGGGATCAAATAGATTCTCACTTAAAATCTCGAATCCTCGACTGGCTCAAGAAATAGTCTATCTTATTTGTCCATTTTCTTCACATTCCTTACAGAACTATTGTATCACTGGTGTTTAATATTCAGTTGTTGTCAGGTTGTTAGATTTAGAACTAATTTTTGTTACTTTACTTTTATTTTTACTTTCCCTCTGGTAAAACCACTTCAACTTCAACTAAACCACTTCAACTAAATTCCTGCATATTTATTTATCAATAAATTTACTTGAAACATTCTGGTGGGAAAAAAATCAGAATCCTACAATTTTTTCAGATTTGACACCCCAAAAAAATTTGGGGGATTATCGCCAGAAAACCAATGATTCATTGGATTATTGCACAAAACCTAGAGCAGATCATGATATCAAATGTGAAACAATGCAAGATTCTGTGTTCGATTCAATGTGGTGCTCTATCTAGAAACTCTGCTGCATCCAAAAGTTTCAACAATCCATTTATTGTAATAAATATCAGATGGTAGCGCCAAAACGTTATGTTGAGATCTCAAATAAACCATAGGAATTATATCTTCCAGCTGTAAACAGGACATCTGCCATTGATTTCTACATGACCTCGGCAGGTTTGAGTTGGAGTACTTTTTAATTCGGACTTTGAGCAGCCTCTGGGTTTAATAAATCACTAAAACATTGTGTGTTTTCCCCTTTAAAGCTCAGACCAGAAAAAAACGGATTTTAGTAAATAACCCACTTAATGTTGGCTTCTTACCCACAATGAATGAGATTTTTTTGGAGATGAAGTAGCTTGTCCTTTTCTGGGGGCTGCTGAGCTTTTTAGCTACGACAAAAGAGTTGCCAAGACAAAATTGCTACCAAGACAAAAAAGTTGCCATAAAAAATGCCTATTGACTAATGCATTTGAACAAAAAAGTTGCTGAGACAAAAAAGTCGGCGAGACAAAAGTCACCACAAGAAAAACGCTTATTGATTTTAATGCATTTCGAGTAAGAAATAATTGTCATGAGTGTAAAAATGTGTTCTATTGACCTCAATGCTTTTCTCAAATTATTTGCCATTTTGCAAATATTTTCACAGTTGTGCGAATTTTTTTCAGGACAGATTCGCTCATCACTACTACCTGCAACAGAAGGTGCTCTGAAATGGACACAATGATGAAATGGATACTTGTGTCTAAACATGCTCCTGTGCTTCCATATGAGTGTAAATTGAACCCAACCTATCTTTACTTATTAGTGGTGCCCAAGTGTGTAGCTCCAGGTTTCCCCACAGTGAATAAGTACACCAGGCATTGGCCTAGTGAATTGGATGCAAAGACCAGTTTGAACTCAAGCATCAGAAGTGATGCAATCTTTAGGCTGATGCAATTTGGACCCGATTTTCATCAAAACACGCGTGCATTTGCTTCTGTTTTGACCACAATTGTGAAGGGCACAACTCTGTGCTTGACTGCAATGGGTCTAGAATTGTGTGTGTGTGTGGGGGGGGGGGTTGCACTTTGTCCACTGCAACTGTATGCAATACTCTTTAATTTTGTGTTATATCATCATCATAAATTAGCTTATTTTATCCCATTATATGGAACACCTTAAAAAGTGGGGCAATTTCATGTTTCCTATTTCTGTATGGAAAAAAGGGGCAAAATAGATGGAAAAATAGAGTATATCATGTCATGAAAAAGTACTAAGAAATAAAAATGTTGACTGAGGAGTGGAAGAAAAATAACTTGGAGAATGGGCCCATGGACTAAGGTTTTCTGGTGGCCCCTGGCACCCCAGTTCCTTCCCATGCCCCTTCTAGAGATGGCGCGAACTGTTCGCCGGCGAACTTGTTCGCGCGAACATCGGGTGTTCGCGCTCGCCGGAAGTTCGCGAACGTCGCGCGACGTTCGCCATTTTGGGTTCGCCATTGTTGGCGCTTTTTTTTGCCCTCTCACCCCAGACCAGCAGGTACATGGCAGCCAATCAGGAAGCTCTCCCCTGGACCACTCCCCTTCCCTATAAAAACCGAAGCCCTGCAGCGTTTTTTCACTCTGCCTGTGTGTGCTGAAGAGATAGTGTAGGGAGAGAGCTGCTGCCTGTTAGTGATTTCAGGGACAGTTGAAAGTTTGCTGGCTAGTAATCGTTTTGATACTGCTCTGTTATTGGAGGGACAGAAGTCTGCAGGGGTTTGAGGGACATTTAAGCTTAGGTAGCTTTGCTGGCTAGTAATCTACCTTCTACTGCAGTGCTCTGTATGTAGCTGCAGTGGGCAGCTGTCCTGCTTCTGATCTCATCTGCTGACTGCTGCAATAACAGTAGTCCTTGTAAGGACTGCTTTTATTTATTTTTTTGTTGTTTTACTACTACTACTACTACTACTATAAGAGCCCAGTGCTATTAGTCTAGCAGTGTTGGGGAGTGGGACTGGTGTGCTAATCTGCTGCTCCTAGTAGTTCAGCAGCACCAACTTTAATTTTTTTTTTAATATTCATTTTTTTTTATTTTACTTTTTTTATTTTACTACCGCTGTAGTAGTGTATAAGTTGACCTTTTAGGCATTATTTGCCCTGTAGGCATTATTTGCACACTGTTTTCTTCAACCCGCCATCTAGCTGTGTGACCTTGTTCACATTCTGTCTAAATATCCATAATATTACCGTCTCCAGAAAAAAGACCGGAGTGACTTTTTTCAAGCAGCCATAATATATTTTACGTAATCCGTATCCATCGCTGTAGTAGTGTATAAGTTGACCTTTTAGGCATTATTTGCCCTGTAGGCATTTTTTGCCCAGTGTGTTATTCAACCAACTGCCATCTAGCTGTGTGACCTTGTTCACATTCTGTCTAAATATCCATAATATTACCGTCTCCAGAAAAAACACCGGAGTGACTTTTTTCAAGCAGCCATAATATATTTTACGTAATCCGTATCCATCGCTGTATTAGTGTATAAATTGACCTTTTAGGCATTATTTGCCCTGTAGGCATTTTTTGCCCAGTGTGTTATTCAACCAACTGCCATCTAGCTGTGTGACCTTGTTCACATTCTGTCTAAATATCCATAATATTACCGTCTCCAGAAAAACACCGGAGTGACTTTTTTCAAGCAGCCATAATATATTTTACGTAATCCGTATCCATCGCTGTATTAGTGTATAAATTGACCTTTTAGGCATTATTTGCCCTGTAGGCATTTTTTGCCCAGTGTGTTATTCAACCAACTGCCATCTAGCTGTGTGACCTTGTTCACATTCTGTCTAAATATCCATAATATTACCGTCTCCAGAAAAAACACCGGAGTGACTTTTTTCAAGCAGCCATAATATATTTTACGTAATCCGTATCCATCGCTGTAGTAGTGTATAAGTTGACCTTTTAGGCATTATTTGCCCTGTAGGCATTTTTTGCCCAGTGTGTTATTCAACCAACTGCCATCTAGCTGTGTGACCTTGTTCACATTCTGTCTAAATATCCATAATATTACCGTCTCCAGAAAAAAACACCGGAGTGACTTTTTTCAAGCAGCCATAATATATTTTACGTAATCCGTATCCATCGCTGTAGTAGTGTATAAGTTGACCTTTTAGGCATTATTTGCCCTGTAGGCATTTTTTGCCCAGTGTGTTATTCAACCAACTGCCATCTAGCTGTGTGACCTTGTTCACATTCTGTCTAAATATCCATAATATTACCGTCTCCAGAAAAAAGACCGGAGTGACTTTTTTCAAGCAGCCATAATAAATTTTACGAGATCCGTATCCACCGCTGTAGTAGTGTATACGTTGATCTTGTGGGCAGTATTTGCACAGTGTTTTCTTCAAACCGCCATCTAGCTGTGTGAGCTTGTTCACATTTTGTCTAAATATTGATAATATTATCGTCTCTAGAAAAACCACTTGAGTTACTTTTTTTCAAGCAGCATTCATATATTTTACGTAATCCGTATCCACCGCTGTAGTAGTGTATACGTTGATCTTGTAGGCATTATTTGCACACTGTTTTCTTCAAACTGCCATCTAGCTGTGTGTATTATCGTTTCCAGAAAAACCAACTGAGTTTTTGTTGTTGTTGTTTTTTTAAAAATAATGCCAGGCAAAGGCAGGCCGCCACGCAGAGGCCGTGCTAGGGGCCGTGCTGCTATGCAATCCTGTGGCCCTAGCAAATTGCCCAGTTTTAAAAAGCCAATGACCCTGAACTCCCAAAATGCTGAAGAGGTAGTTGACTGGCTTACACAGCACACCCCATCCTCTACCGTTTCTAACTTTACCACAACATCCTCCTCATCCTCCACTGCTATGGCCACCCCACGTAACACTTCCTCCACCACCGGTGCCCCTTCTTCACTGGAGTCAGAGGAGTTATTTTCCCATGAGTTTCTTGAACTGAGTAATGCGCAACCATTATTGCCAGAAGAAGATGAAGGAGATGAGGACGTTACACCAGATTTAATTCTGGCAGAGAACACGACAGAGATGGACATAATGAGTGATGAGGAGGAGGTCCCCGCTGCTGCTTCCTTCTGTGATGTGTCAGAAGAAATTGATGCATCTGAGGAGAATGATGATGAGGAGATTGATGTTTTGTGGGTGCCTAGTAGAAGAGAGCAAGAGGAGGGTAGTTCAGATGGAGAGACGGAGAGTCAGAGAGGCAGTAGGAGAATAAGACTTAGAAGAAGCAGGGAGGACAGCCCGCAGGGATCAGTAGGGCAACAACATGTATCGGCACCTGTGTTCAGCCGGCCAACGCACCCGCCATTGCCGCCAATGCCGCCAACTTCTACTGTTACCGCCAGATCTCACACTTCCAAAAGTCAGCAGTGTGGGATTTTTTTAATGTGTGTGCCTCTGACAAAAGCATTGTAATTTGCAATGAGTGCAGTCAGAAACTGAGCCTTGGTAAGCCCAACAGCCACATAGGTACAACTTCTATGCGAAGGCACATGAGCGGCAAGCACAAAGCACTTTGGGAGCAACACCTCAAAGGCAACAGGCAAACTAAAAGCCACACTCCTTCTGGTCCAGCATCTTACTGCTCTACCTCTGCTCTCCTTGACCCGTCTGAACCACCCTCCACTCCGCCTTCCACCTTGACCACCTGTTCCCATTCCCAGTCATCTGCCACCAGCCAAGTTTCTGTGAAGGCCATGTTTGAGCGTAAGAAGCCAATGTCTGACTGTCACCCCCTTGCCCGGCGTCTGACAGCTGGCTTGTCTGCACTCTTAGCCCGCCAGCTTTTACCATACCAGCTGGTGGACTCTGAGGCCTTCCGCAAATTTGTAGCAATTGGGACACCGCAGTGGAAGGTACCCAGCCGCAATTTTTTTTCTAAAAAGGGAATACCACACCTGTACCAACATGTGCAGAGCCAAGTTACCGCATCTCTGTCACTTAGTGTTGGGCCAAAGGTCCATATGACTACTGACGCATGGTCCTCCAAGCATGGTCAGGGCAGGTATGTCACCTACACTGCCCACTGGGTGAACTTGGTAATGGCTGGGAAGCAGGGAATGGGTAGCTCAACAACAACAGTGGAGTTGGTGTCACCGCCACGGATTGCACGCGGTTCTGCCACCACCTCTACTCCTCCATCGCTCTCTACCTCGTCTTCTTCCTCTTCTTCTTCTTACTCTGCTGCTGGGTCCTCCTTCTCCTCCTCCACACCTGTGCACCCCCAGCTCCCCCTAGGCTATTCGACGTGCCAGGTACGCCGTTGTCACGCTGTCTTGGGGATGACGTGCCTGGAAAGCAAAAACCATACCGGATCTGTACTCCTGTCATCTCTGCAGTCACAGGCCGATCGGTGGCTGACCCCACACCAACTGCAGATCGGAAAAGTGGTGTGTGACAATGGAAGCAATCTGTTGGCAGCGTTGAGACTAGGCAATTTAACACATGTGCCCTGCATGGCACATGTGTTAAATTTAATAGTCCAACGTTTTGTCTCCAAGTACCCAGGATTCCAGGACGTTCTCACCCAGTCCAGAAAGGTGTCGGCCCATTTCAGACGTTCCTACACAGCCATGGCACGCCTTGCTGACATTCAGCAGCGCTACAACATGCCAGTCAGGCGTTTGATTTCTGACAGCCAGACTCGCTGGAATTCAACGCTCCTTATGTTGGAACGTCTGCTGCAACAACAAAGGGCCGTCAACGAGTACCTTTTTGAACTGGGTGGTAGGACTGGATCTGCAGAGCTGGGGATTTTTTTCCCCCGTTACTGGGTGCTTATGCGCGATGCCTGCAGGCTCATGCGACCTTTTGAAGAGGTGACAAATATGGTCAGTCGCACCGAAGGCACCATCAGCGACCTAATACCCTTCGCTTTCTTCCTGGAGCGTGCCGTGCGACGAGTGACAGATGAGGCTGTAGACCAGCGTGACGAGGAGCTGGAAGCGCACGATTTCTGGTCGGAATCACCAGAACGAACCCAGGCACCTGCTGCAACGCAGGGAGAGGTGCCAGAAGTGGAGTCAGAGGAGGAAGGTGGCTTTGTGGAGGAGGAGGAGGAGGACCAACAGGAGCAGGCTTCCCAGGGGGCTAGTGGTGACCTTTTGGGGACCCCTGGTCTTGTACGTGGCTGGGGGGAGGAGACCGTGGATGATGCAGTCCTTGATAATGAGGAAGCGGAGATGGATAGCTCTGCATCCAACCTTGTGAGAATGGGGTCTTTCATGCTGTCATGCCTGTTGAAGGACCCCCGTATCAAGAGGCTTAAGGAGAAGGACCTGTACTGGGTCGCAACGCTACTAGACCCTCGGTACAAGCATAAAGTGTCAGAAATGTTACCAACATACCACAAGTCCGAAAAGATGCGGCATTTACAAACCAGCCTGCAAAACATGTTGTACAATGCTTTTAAGGGTGATGTCACTTCAGGAACTCATCAACATTCCAGGGGCAGAGGTGCCAGTAATCCTGCCACGAGCACACCTGCAAGGACAAAGCCCTTTGGCCAGTCTGTAACGTCAGACATGCAAATGTTTTTCTGTCCAAGGCAGCGCCACAACCCTTCTGGATCCACCCTCAAAGAACGCCTCGACCGGCAGGTAGCGGACTACCTGGCATTAACTGCAGATATCGACACTCTGAGGAGCGATGAACCCCTGGACTACTGGGTGCGCAGGCTTGATCTGTGGCCAGAGCTGTCACAATTTGCCATGAACCTCTTGTCTTGCCCAGCCTCAAGTGTGCTCTCAGAAAGGACCTTCAGTGCAGCAGGAGGGATTGTAACTGAGAAGAGAACTCGCCTAGGTCACAAAAGTGTCGATTACCTGACCTTTATTAAAATGAATGAGGGGTGGATCTCGGAGGGTTACTGCACGCCGGAAGACTTGTTCTGACTTCTATGCAGCTGTCCTTCTCTTCAAGCCTCATGACTCCACACACAGCTGTCCTTTAGCGTCCTCCTCCCTCCGCCACCGTTACAAACTAGGGTGCAAACCCTACTGGTTTAATTTTTTCTGGCCTCTGTGCTTCAGTGGCTGCAACCAAAAAAATGCATATTTTCAGCATTTATATGGCATAATTTTTCTGGCCTCTGTGCTTCAGTGGCTGCAACCAAAAAAATTTATATTTTCAGCATTTATATGGCATAATTTTTCTGGCAACTGTGCTTCAGTGGCTGCGACCAAAAAAATGCATATTTTCTGCATTTATATGGCATAATTTTTCTGGCCTCTGCGCTTCAGTGGCTGCAACCAAAAAAATGCATATTTTCAGCATTTATATGGCATAATTTTTCTGGCCTCTGTGCTTCAGTGGCTGCAACCAAAAAAATTTATATTTTCAGCATTTATATGGCATAATTTTTCTGGCAACTGTGCTTCAGTGGCTGCGACCAAAAAAATGCATATTTTCTGCATTTATATGGCATAATTTTTCTGGCCTCTGTGCTTCAGTGGCTGCAACCAAAAAAATGCATATTTTCAGCATTTATATGGCATAATTTTTCTGGCCTCTGTGCTTCAGTGGCTGCAACCAAAAAAATTTATATTTTCAGCATTTATATGGCATAATTTTTCTGGCAACTGTGCTTCAGTGGCTGCGACCAAAAAAATGCATATTTTCTGCATTTATATGGCATAATTTTTCTGGCCTCTGTGCTTCAGTGGCTGCAACCAAAAAAATGCATATTTTCAGCATTTATATGGCATACTTTTTCTGGCCTCTGTGCTTCAGTGGCTGCAACCAAAAAAATTTATATTTTCAGCATTTATATGGCATAATTTTTCTGGCAACTGTGCTTCAGTGGCTGCGGCCAAAAAAACTGGGCAAACAATGCCTACAAGGTCAACGACGTTGACCTTGTAGGCATTGTTTGCCCAGTTTTTTTGGCCGCAGCCACTGAAGCACAGAGGCCAGAAAAAATATGCCATATAAATGCTGAAAATAGTCATTTTTTGCCATACGTTGACTCAACGTATATGGCAAAAAATTACTATTTTCAGCATTTATATGGCATATTTTTTCTGGCAACTGTGCTTCAGTGGCTGCGACCAAAAAAACTGGGCAAACAATGCCTACAAGGTCAACGTATGGCAAAAAATGACTATTTTCAGCATTTATATGGCATATTTTTTCTGGCAACTGTGCTTCAGTGGCTGCAACCAAAAAAACTGGGCAAACAATGTCTACAAGGTCAACGTATGGCGAAAAATTACTATTTTCAGCATTTATATGGCATATTTTTTATGGCAACTGTGCTTCAGTGGCTGCGTCCAAAAAAACTGGGCAAACAATGCCTACAAGGTCAACGTATGGCAGTTGTTTAAAGAGAACAGTAGATTACTAGCCAGCAAAGCTACCTAAGCTAAAATGTCCCTCAAATCCCTGCAGACTTCTGTCCCTCCAATACAGAGCAGTATCAAGCAGATTACTAGCCAGCAAACTTACTATCATCTGTCCCTGAAATCACTAACAGCTCTCCCCCTACACTATCTCTTCCAAGCACACACAGGCAGATTTTTCAGATACATTTTTGCCCTTGATCCCCCTCTGGCATGCCACTGTCCAGGTCGTTGCACCCTTTAAACAACTTTAAAATCATTTTTCTGGCCAGAAATGTCTTTTTTAGATGTTAAAGTTCGCCTTCCCATTGAAGTCTATGGGGTTCGCGAACCGTTCGCGAACCGCTCGCATTTTTGCGCAAGTTCGCGAATATGTTCGCGAACTTTTTTTCCGACGTTCGCTACATCCCTAGCCCCTTCCCACATGGGAATATAGGAGGTATCGGCAGAGGCAGGGTTTTAAACACTTTCTAATAATTTTAGCACAAAGCTCCAAGTTTTCCCCAGCAAAGCATGTCTTCTGGATAAGTGGTCCAATAATATGTTGTTAGTGCAGTTCCTACCTGTTTCAGATTTTACATTTAGTGCATATTTAATTTGCCTTAGCTAAGCTTTCATATGTTTTCCGCTGTCATTGTCAAATACAGACAACTCCAGGCAGAGAAGAAATTAATGTAAAAGAGCCATTCCAAAAAGGTAATTGATCCTTGGCAGGCGCTGGTTTCAGTCCTTAAAGAATATCTAGGGTCCCAGACATTATACAGTGCTGGAAGAAACTTCATCAAAGATAAGAACACTTTTTCTCTGAACCTTCACTATTTACAGTTTTTAACATTTAGTCTCTCTTTATTTTTAGCGAGCAGCTGCAGAAGAAAGAATTTGTGCCCCCGGACGTTCCTATTAAACACTTACATTTTAATCTGTAACCTATAAATGCAATCATTAAAAGAAATATTGAAGCAGGGAAATGTTAATTCAAAGAGGCGTGGGCAGTTTGCTGTTTCCGTTAGTACTATATTGTAAGTTGTATAGTTTAGCAAAGACGTAGAAATCACATGGTAAAGAGCCTATGCTAAAATTGTATATATGATAGAGCTGTAAAACAGCCACATTAAATCATTATATGGATTATATTTTTTAAATATATGTATTCATCTATTTGGGGCTCTTTGGGAAACAATACCAACTTACCTAGTTTATTATAGGAATATCCAATGCAATCTGTCTCTATACTTTGTTTTTTCTTCTTCTCCATAGAATAAGGTCAGTTTATTAAGGGATGGAAGCAAAGTGCAAAGTGTCATGTTTTGGCCCAGAATGTGCTCTTAAGTGGAGAAGTAAAAAGTTGCACCCGAAAGCACTAGGCAGAACTCCAAGGGCACAAGGAGCAAAGTGTTTCATGTTATCACAACTTCCATGTGTAGATATCATAAGGGTGTTCACATTCTGCTATAAAGCATACCCCCTACTTGTATGTCAGAGCCCTGTATTTACCACTTGCTATTACGTTCAAGACTCCCTGTGTTTGATGCTTGTCAATTGAAAATAGCTTGCATTGCTCTGTAGTTAGGTGAAAATGCTTAAAATATGGCACCCCTCTCCCACCCCCCTCACCGGCACATATCTACTTGACATGCATGATCGAGGGGAGGTCAGGAGCGGAGGGGGAGGAGGTGACACTCTGTGGAGCGGTCTGGGCCTGACGCTGAAGATGGCAATACTAAGGGATGCATTGTTGCAGTTCTTCGAGCTCCACCACTTGTACCTGCCCACCAGCAAGTGAAATACAGGTTTATTTCATTCTGAATTCAGAGACTATAATTTAATAATATTATAAAAAAACTCCAAAAACAGATATAAAAGAGGTAGGCAATTTAAAATAAGAAAATTAAACAATATACTAAATAAAAACTAGACAAATTTTCACCAGATTGTCAGATGCCTGATACATAGCATGTGGAAGTTGCAATAGGTTTCTGTACTGGTACAATAATACCATAGTTAGTAATCCACCAATGTCACATAAAAATAAGAGCACGTTATTGTACAGAGAAGAAACTCCAGCCAGAAACAGTACTTCATAATTTCTTTTTTAATACAGAATGACAGCCTGAGCCCTGAACAAATTGTTTCCACGTGTTTAATAGGTCTTGGCTTCAGTTAACTGGCAAATGACCAGGTTTTCAGTCATTTGGAAAACAGGAGCTGCAGCATTTGAAATATGCTTATTTACAGCTATTGCATTCAGCTAAGTCATAATAAATACATGTTTAAAAAAAGCTCTCAAACCATTGGGAAGAAATAAGGAAGAATGGTAATAATCTTGCCTTCAAATAAGTCAATATGTCCATAGGTTAGTATATGTACATATGATGCTCATACATATGATGCTCAGTTCTGATATTGACCCTTAACTAATGACAACATTGGATTCCTGGCATGCACCTTGGATGTGGAGTGAGTTTGGTGGACATTATCATTTGCTCATCGCATGAACTGATACATTTACAAGATGTGTTTTCCAATGTGTCTGTTTATACATAGAACGTAACTATACCACTAGGAATAATACAGAGTAGACAAGTGGGTGGATGAAGGAATGTAGAGTTGTGGTTGAGATTTAAATGCACATAGATCCCCCTGCTTGTGGTCTTATAATATGATCTATTTTTTATTTCCCAGATCATTAAAATACTTTAATATAGAGCTCTACAAGATGTCCCTGTTCCTTATATCTAATGGCCTCCATCATGGCTTCCTTTGCCCTAAGTTACTTCTAAGCAAATGCAATAAAACTATGTAGAACATATGCTGGCCACCAGGACCACCATCATAGTGGTACATGAGATACTTCAGTCAGAGAACTCATGGAAAATATGGGGTTTATGTAGGAGGAGTTTGGCTGAATCATGTGTGGAGTTTGGGCATAATTGGGGAGGGTCTAGGATGGCTCAGGAATGTTCTTGTGAATGCAAGTGACATATTTTTTTTTCATTGGAGCCCCATTTTACTTGTTGGTAGGTCCTACCACCCAGGAGGCTAAGATGATCAGTAGATCAATAATTTGGGGCCTGGAGAAGGACACTGCTAATAGTAGTATGGGCCCCATGACCAAAGGGGAGCTCATAGGGCTGGTGTTTGTGAATTACACTGCTCTTTCAGATGCAGCTCTGTTATATTTTACCTTTCCTTGACCACTAAAATAAGATAGGACAGGTGTTTTTAGATTCTTCACAGTCTATTTTGAATACGCATGTATATTTATGGATATCATGAAAATCAGTGATCACTATTCCCTGTTAATATTTTTTCAGAGCCTCCTGAACCTCTGTATAATAACTATTTTGTATACATGTACAGAGCATATTATTGGATTGTGTAACTAGGTCAGATGCTGTGAGTATTAAGGTGCAGTTAAACAAAAAGGCAATTTGTAGAATACGGTGCCCTGATTCTACCTGGACTGTGCTCAGTGTTATTTTTTAAACACAACAATGCTTCTTTTTAACCTTTTGCAAATTCACAGCTTAATAAATGATTACAGCATGATCTTCTTTGACATTTGCTTTGGGAAGCAATTTTATTTGGCATTAAATAGCATTCTACACTTAAGAAAACTGAATTTTTTTCTTCTTGCAGGCACAAGTTATTATAGTCTTTGAAGGCAAAGACAAAACACAGATCAAAAGTGGACAGCACTGAGCGTTCTTCTGAGCAAACTGTCCAATATTTATATAACCTCCCGCAACCAATGCAAAAGAATCACATAAAATACAGAATGGGAAATCATAAAAGGTTGAGGGAATTAAAATAAAAAAACTTTAGTATCTATTCTATTAAAATGCAGATAACGTGTAATAGTAAGATGATACATGTTTGCATTGTGCACACCCAGTATTGTTTCCCTATTAGGGAATTAATCAATTGTGAAAAGCAAAATCCAGAATTACAATTAGGTCTTTAGGGATCAACAAACACTCCCAATGATCCTGGCTAAAGTTGGACATACAAAAGGATGATTGATGAACATATCTTTAATTGATTTGTCAATTTATGTGGTGGACCAAAAAGAGTTGATCAGGCTAACAATCAAATCACCTGGTGGAACCATGCAGATCCATCAGTTGGCAGAATCCATTATCAGGCAAGTCAATCAGTAACTGAAACCCTAATAAAATATAATATTCCGATATAATTCTGCGAGGGCATCTTTTTGGGTCCATACATGGATAAAGAGGCTACTGACTTGATAAGACAAAGCTTGTAGCCAAAATCTGTCCATGTATAGTTATGCAGTTGTGAAGTAGCCTTACACGTTTCATACTTTTTTTTTTTACTATGTTAATAAAGGGCATTGGAGCCTTTTTATTAAAATATTAAACAGTGATGGTCCATTTTGTGCCGGCCTTTCTCTGTAATGCCTAACAACATGCAACATAGTCATGTAAAATATCCAAAAATTTAGATCCTACATTGCCAGCAAACTAAACCTCTTGCTCACAATCTACATTTTTGGCAATGAAGGGTTGAGATAATTGAATAAGGTTTAAAAAAATGCTGTCAAAGAACTTAGGACTCATTAACAAATGCAAATTTAGTGCAAAGTTTTATTTTTGGATGCCAACCATGTTATCTACCCACAATTCCAGCATCAATACAGCAGTGCAAATGTTTGTGCTAGCCACAATTTCATCTGACGAGTCAACATAAACACAATTCATATTTGTGTCTAGATTTTTTTTGGACCCAAATTTGTCAGAGTGGTGATTTCCGCTAGTCAATATTATAAAGATGTTTGCACACAAGGTGCAAGTCTGTTGCACAGCACCAACTGACGTCCATTTTTGCAAGACCGCAGTTTACAACTGTGGTGGTAAATGGGCCCTGTGATCTCTTTTTAAAAAATCCATCCACTAAATTATTATTATGTGAGCAATTCATAGAAATGCTCACAAACAATTTTAAAAGGTCAACCAAGTACTCAATCTTACACTTCATCTGATATTTTTTATCACTCCCTAAACTTTTGGAAAATACAAAATATAGAATGCGTTAAATTATCAGATCTGTACAAATCTGCAGTCAGAGGGAGAAGGAGGCAAAAAGTCAACATTCCAGTATGCTTGGTAGTTCCTTAAAAAAAATATTATAATTCAAACAAACTTCATGACTTAAATGACACATATTACAGTTTAGATGACTGATAATTTATCAGACATAAAAACTAACTATTAATAGAAATACCTGAAGTCATGGTTATACAAATCTAAGGTTTTCAAAGATCAAGACTTGTATGTATAATGAACCATCTAATTTATATTTCCCCAGAAAATTTCATAACAGTAATTGGATCTAAATGTCATGAAGTAATAACAAAATTAAAGATATCAATGTCATTAAAATAAGTTGTGCTTTCAAGGTTTCTAAATTTATTTGGCAGAAAAATGAATTGTTATTCTTCAATTCAACTGTGACTTTGCAAAAAAAAATAAGGAAATCAGTGCTAGGCAAAGTAGGACAGAATTTCAGGGAGACTTTTATTTTACAGGGAAAGAAAATATAAATCTGTGTTATTTAACGGGTTTTCTTTTCAGAAGTGTCATAAATAACACCATTTTAACTGCTAAAGCTGTAGAATATATATTGAGGCTTAACTAGAGCAAATCTTATACAGTACACACATTCTTTAAGTTCCTCTGTAAAGCTCCCACATTCAAGCCTGAAAATTTTTATTCAAATTTTTGCAATTCCTGGGCATCCAAGCAAAAAAGAATATATATATATATAAGTCTATAAAGTTAAATATTATGATTTTTTTTCTAGGGTGTTAGAATATTCTAGACAGAATTTGCATATTATAAAAAAGTAGGAAAATAAATCAGTGTAACTATACATAGTCTATGAGAATGTGATAAGATTCTGGAAGCCCAAGAGCCGTTATCTACTAAAATAGCTGTTTTATGAGTCATATATAATCCTCGGGGCATACCTCACACCATGAAGACTATATTCCTTGAATTAAAATACAAATTTAAGTATGTATTGGCTAAAAAAAACTAAATCCTAGCTTCTACTGATTAGATGAAACTTTAAAAAACAATGGTCTAGGAAATATGATTATGGATCAAAAAATTATATTAGAGGAAACATTCACAGTGTAAGGCAAATCATTCTTGGAAATTAGGAAATAATGACCCATGATGGCTACTGATGGGACCATAACTTATAAATGCTCTTTTCTACATAAGTTTACTAAAATAGACAAAGGGGTATAAGTAAGATGAGATCAAGAAAATATATATCAAAGCACATTAGGAAAGAAGTCATAACTTCTACATGTACATCTTATAAGTAAGAAGATGAAGAGGTGATATGGGAAACACTCAAGTATATCAACAGAAATAATGAATATCAGGAAGCAAATAATTTCTAGAAAAGGATGATCGCTAGAAACAAGATGATGGGGAGAAAGTAATAGAGTTGCTTTCCGACCATCTAATTAATAACTCAGTAAAGGGTTGCAAAGATTAAAGGAAGACTTTAACAACTAGATGTGCCAACTGCTTACACTTATGAGATAAGCAAAACCATTCAACATGCTTCAAGGTGCTAAAAATTTCAAATGACAATCCTCAAAATTTGAAGAAAGTATTTAGCTCTTTGATTTAACTACTGCAAACAACGTTCTCTCTGTATTGTCTGTGTTTTTGCCATTACAATCTCATAACAGCAGAAAGAAGTAATGGATAGAGACATAGGGAAAATATTAAAATAAGGCTGCTCCATAATAAATTCCCCTTATATGGGCAATAAATAAAAAGGTGCCTTATGCAATATTGAAAGATTGTATTTTTTTTTAGTATTTTGCTATTGGAAATCCCTAGCTACATAACTAGTTCATTTTAAATATGTCTTAAGGACCAATCCTGACAGTAAAATATACTTTGCTTCCAGTGTTTATCTAAGGAAATCTGGCCTCATATGTATACACAATGGGGGAAGATATTACCATTGTGGTATAAGATGATAGATATCTTTGTTATAACACAGTGTTGGTATACATACGGTGGTCTGAATTGCTAATGCTCCATCTTGGTGTTGGGAAGAAAAAAGGAAAAAGAAAGAAAGAAAGAAAGAAAGAAAGAAAGAAAGAAAGAAAGAAAGAAAGAAAGAAAGAAAGAAAGAAAGAAAGAAAGAAAAAGAAAGAAAGAAATTCAAAATGTATTTATAACACAGCATATTTAACACAAAAATTGATATATTAAAATATGATGTATAAAATGCAGTTATACGGCCAATAAAATAAATATCATCATTTTTAAAGCTGGATTTGTATTGAAGCTTTCAGACTGCAATACAAGTTAGCAAATGGTAGCAAATGTCCCATTGATTTTTAAGTTATAAGAATAAGCTAAAGATTAGTAACATTTAAACTAATGGAAAAAGAGTCAATATTCCTCAAAGATAAAAGGGAGAAAATTATAGATTGTCCAGTCTTGCAAAAGATCAAAAGAAACAGTGGTCTTCAAAGGTAGTGTGAAACCATTGATACAACAGCACAAGTACCGTACAATAGACAAGCATAATTTGGTTTTCTGTTGAAATATTGCAAAGAGGCACTTGACAGGTACAAATCATTTGATCAAAGTCTTAGAAGTTAACTCAGAACAAAGTGTAAAATAATGAGCAGAATACTTCTGACCACAGCTCGCTTCTAGAAACAATAACTTTAAACACTTTCTATTATTTCTTTACCATCCATGCAAATATAATTGACCTTTTCTAAAATGAATTTGCTGCTCTCAAGTGGTTCCAATTTCCATTTTCTTGACCAACGAACAGTATATAAAGTTTACTGTACTATTTACGTCTAACAAAAGTCCATACATGACATAGTAATATTTTACAATTGTACATTTTATACAACTGTACTTGCATACTGAAAAAAATACATTTAAGAGAACAGACCCCCTTTTCTGATGTTATCAGAGTCTGTGTTATGGCACATTAAAGGAAGCGGTGTCTAATTGCTCACTGCTGGGGCTTATTGGGAACGAGGTCAAGATGGTTTTGATAGTTCATGGATAGGGAAATTTGGGGTGTATGACAGAACTAATAGAGGATTTACTGATCAGATGCACTAATGAAAATAATTTTAAAATGTTTGCATTCTCTCACTGTCTGTCCTGCACAAAATATATACTTTTTATATTGCCTAGCAGAATCGGAATGGCAGTATAAGATTAATCTTGAAATGAAGGGGCCATGGTCTAAATTGGATGTGCTGCAATAAATTGCTTTAGTAGTTTGGACCACAAACTCTTTTAGGTTAATTGTGGTCTAAACACCTAACTTGTCTGTTCTGGATAAACATTTCTGAACTTCTAGTGATCTTTTTTTTTTTAACAATTCTTTATTTAAATATTTTGGGGTACAGAAAAAAGAAAAGGTTTATTAAGGGGAGGGGTACAGGAAAAAAAAAAGGACAAAATGGGGGGGGTAGAAGGGGGGAGGTTTGGCTCTGAGTATGTTTATTAATTGTTGCAGGCATATCCATATTTTTTTATATTTTATAGCAGTTTTATCTATTTCATCACTATAGTAACAAGTCCTGTCCCGTATAGTTCCTCCTTACTGCGTAAAATAATAAGTGTCCTGTATATTTTAGTTCGTTGACTTTATAAAGTTTACCCATGGATGCCATATTGACCAAAACTTGTGACTTTGATTATTAGTAAGATATGTGATTTCCTCCATTTGTCTTACTTCTTCAACCTTAGCTAACCATTCCCTACTCGTGGGGATTTCAGTTGACTTCCATTTTAATGGTATTATGACTTTAGCGGACTGCAATAAGTGTAAGGTAAGTGGGTCTTTTATTATTGTCTTCATGTCTGAATTTATGTTCAGTAAAATTAACTGGGGCCAGTTCGATCTTATCTCAAAAGACGTTACCTCCTTTATAGTCTGGAGAACTTCTTCCCAGTATACCTGTAAAGCTGGACATGTTAGCCATACATGGGTATGATTCCCCTCTCCTATATTACATCTCCAGCAAGTTCCCGAACTATTTGGGTATAGTTTTTTTACCTTCATCGGCGTGTAATGCCATCGAGTTAACAATTTATACGCTGACTCCCTAGCTTTGGCTGCTTTAGATATCTGAAATGTGGATTTAATAATGTCTTTCCATGTAGTGTCCGTTATGTCTATATTTAATTCCTCTGCCCATTCCTCACGTTGCAGTTCTGGGCCTACAGCCAGAGTATCCACTAAAAGTTTATATAGTTTGGAGAGCGGCTTATCCATGTCTCTTGTAGATGAGAGTAACATTTCCCAGCATGTTTCCGGTCTATCCCAATTGTCCGATAATTTCGACTGGAGGTATCCGTGCACCTGAGTATATCCCCATAGATCTCTTGGGTGGTTACCCCATCTATTTTGTATCTTTGTTAAGGAAATCATCTTCCCATTTTCCATTAAGTCTTTTATTAATGTATCCTTAGGTCACTTCTAGTGATCTTTACAAAGGTTTTGTTTTGTTGCTATAAGGACAGTTGTGCATGTTAATGCAAAGCTTCTTGGTGCTTTGGATATTGGTTACACATTCAGTCTACTTTGTATCATCTTTAGCTGCTCCCTCTATTGCCTCAACTTTAGTAATTAGTAGTGATGGGCGAATTTATTCGCCAGGCGCGAATTCGTGGCGAATTTGCGCGATTCGCCGCCAGCGAATAAATTCGCGAAACGCCCGCGAAAATTCGCGGAAAAAAATCGCCAGCGTCAAAATTTTTTTTTCGAAAAAACGGACGCCGGCGTCAAAAACGGGCGCCGGCGTCGGAAAAACGGGCGCCGGCGTCAAAAACGGGACGTCGGCGCCGTTTCGCGAATTTTTCGCCGTTTCGCGAATTTCGCGCGAAATTCGCGAATTTTTTGACGAAGCGAAACTGCGCAAATTCGCCCATCACTAGTAATTTGTCTGGTTCCTGACTCAGACTGTCTGGTTCCTGACCTAGACTATTATTATTATTGTGTATTGTAACTGATTGAGTTGAGTCTAAAATGCTTGCACTGCTATTTTGTGCCCTCACATGCTGATCAAACATTCAACAGCTGCCCTTCCTCAAGTGAGGTTTATTGAAGTGCTCAAGATACACAGGCAGGGCCGCCATTAGAAACCACCCTCACACCCAAGCCCCACCCCATATCCCGCCCACTAAAAAAGTAACCTCCCCCCCACACACAAGTTATAAAAAGCTATTGATGGTCAGGGCCCCCTTATAAGTTAAAAAAAATGAGGCCCCAAAAATCTTTTTTTTAAAAAAAAAAAAAAAAAACATTTGTGGCAGGGGCCCCCTTACAAGTTAAAAAAAACATTGGGGCCTCAATTTAATTTTAAAATATTGTTGGCAAGAGCCCCAAAAAAAATTGGAGCCCCCTCCAAAATTTTTTTTTTTTTAAAAAAAAATTGGTGCCAGGGCCCCCCTTACAAGTAAAAAAGAAATTGGGGCCCCAAAAAATTTTTTTTTAAAAAAAACATTGGTGGCAGGGGCCTATAGAATATTAAAATAATACATTGGTGGCCAGGGGATTAAAAAAAAAAAACCACAAACTGGTGTTCAGTAGAATTGAACTCAAGGCTTCAGGACTTCAACTTCGCTACCTTTCGTGACTTTGGGTCTTTTCGCTGCTTCAGGACTTTAATTTTGGCTCCTTTCGTGACTTCGGGTCTTTTCGCCGCTTTAGGACTTCAAGTTCGGCTGTTTTTGTGACTTCGGGTCTTTTCGCCGCTTCAGGACTTCGGCTTCGGCTGTTCGGCTTTTCGGCACTTCCGAATTCGGCATCCTAAGAAATGGCCACATGGCTCGGGCACTCGTAAGGGGGGCCCGGCTCTTTCAAAAATGCAGCACTGCTGGGCCCCTCTTCAGGCCCGGGCCCGGGACACTTGTCCCCCCCTTTCCCCCCCTGATGCACACAAGTTATAATCAAACATTTCTTGACAACATCTGTAATTCCTCAAGTGCAGCTGTTGTCATGAAACATTTGATCATAACCTGCGTGTCTTGAGCACTTCAATAAACCTGGGAACACCCCACTATTGATACAGGTATTGGCATTTTTTCAGTGTCCTGAAAGGAATGCAGCCAGAACTGGAGGAAAATCTTTCTGATCTCCTACATATATTAGAAAAACATCAGGCACAGTTATACAAACTGTACTTCATAGAGTAAATTGTGAATGATTTCTTGTGTGCAATAGCAATTAGGTAGATCCTCAGCAGATGACTATTAGCTCCAACCACAAACAGCTCCATAATATCTCCTCTTACTTGCACTTAGATATATATTACCATATAATGGTAGCTCCGTACAACATATTTATTTACAAAGCAGCCAATAACCAATACAAGCGTTACAAGAGGAACCTGCCCAAATATATATATATATATATAGTCCTCTTAGTTGAATACAAATAAGGCAAATTAACATTTGTCATTGCACTGTATTGAAATCCTAACAATAGAGTTGAAGTGGTAGATACTGATACTGGCATTTCATAACTACAATATGTATCATGTACAAACAGTCATTTCATGTTATATGAAGTCTCATCTATTTCTGCCTTCAGATACAGATATAAGCATAACTTTATTTAGCACAGTAACTTCTCGTGCATCAGTAAAGATATTTTCAAATTGTTGTCACCTCTCCCCTGTCATCTTGAACAAATATATTATGAGGTCCTTTTATCATTTAAATGTCAAAGAATATATTGACATACTCAGAAGAGTTTACAACCTGACAGCTGACATTTACTCAGATAGCTTGACAATGCAAATTGAATTTGGAGGATTGAAAAATCTAAAAAAAAATTAAAAATAAAATAAATTATTTATGGATAAATAAATTAGATCTAGGGTAAATAAATAAGAAATACATGTAATAAATGAAACTCTTTGCTATGCAGCAATTGCACAATTTATTGTAACCAGTCTAAAAGATATGGGGATTGCTGCTATAAAATTCTGGATTTTATGTGCATGAAGTACTGTATGTTTAGTGTGATTTACTGGCATGCGGTTTTAGTTGCTTCAGGGTATAGATAAGAATAGAGGAAATTTTATTGATATAGCATCATCAGTGATGTGAGATTTTGATGTATTATATTGATGATAATAATAATACTAATAACAATAATAATAATATATTAGCAATATGATATTACCCCTAATACCAGGGTTAACGGATTATGGTTCTTTTGAGAGAGCAGACAAATAATCCGCACCAATAACTGTATTTTTAAGTGATTATATAGCACAATGGGTTTTTACACTAAAATAATATTTTCACTATTTACAGTTAAGAATAATCAATACATTTACATTTTTGTAACCACCAGAGTAATGGAGGTCAGCTCCATTCTTCCCATCCTGGCATCCATCTGTCTTCAGTCAGGTACCAGGCTACTCCTGTCTTTACATAAAACGGCTGCCCAGCTGCTTCTTCTCTCCCCTTCTTTATCCCTGGTATCTACCTTTATACAGGTTTTCAATACCTGCCCCACAGCAAACCTCCCAACTGACCTGATGCAGAGATAAACCCCCAACATGCCCACATCCTGTTGAGCGAGTTTCTAGTATAACCAGGTCCAGACTGAGAATTAAAATAGGCCCTGGCATTTCAGGTACACAGAGGCCCAAACAGCCCAAATAGAGGCCCTAACAGCCCCCACCAGCCCACTAAATACTGACTTTCTATTGGACATTATAGCAGCCCCTCTGGCATTTGCCAGAACCCACAGATTGCCAGTCCGGGTTTGAGCATAACCAAATCAGTTTCAGGGCTTCAGTTGCAAACACTCATTCCCAGGAAACCCTTTGATATGTATAATTTGGGTCAGGGTGCGACTTTGTACTCACCCCCCCCCCCCATACACAGTGGATAACACATAACTAAGTAAATAAGTAAATGGTATATACAAATGGCTAATTCATACAGTGATATGAGTATGTTAGAAGATTTCATACAAACAACAAAACAGGCTGATTAGCAAGAACATAAAATAGATTATATGGTTATTTGGTTCATCAACATTTTTACATATTATATTTATATAGTTTGTATAGTTGCACATCATTTAAAGTCTGTCAAGAAAAAGTAAAGTTTGAGTTCATTCCTGAAAATATTAGCTAAGGTTTACAGGTATGGGATCTCTTATCCAGAAACCCATTATCCAGAAAGTTCTGAATTACGGAATGTCTCCCATAGACTCCATTTTATTCAAATAATCCAAATATTTAGAAATGATTTATTTTTTCTCTGTAATAATAAAACAGTACCTTGATCACAACTAAGACATAATTAGTCTTTATTGAAGGCAAAACCAGCCTATTGGGTTTATGTTTTTGTTTAATGTTTTACATGATTTTCTAGTAGATTTACAGTAAGGTATGAAGATCCAAATTACGGAAAGATCTGTAATCTGGAAAACCCCAGGTCCCGAGCATTCTAGATAACAGGTCCAATACCTCTACTAAGATCTTTTGGGTCATCTGGGGCAGCAGAGTGTTTCAGGTCAAATGTCCTAAATTCATTGTATATTTTCTTCATGTATACCTCCTCCTATCTAGAGTATATATATATATATGAAATCCCAGTAGGCAGTTCTCTATTTGTTATCCACCATGGGTTATTTGGATGCTAGTGAGGACACTAAGGAGTGTAGGTTCAGTAGCTGCGAGCCCTAGTCATGTGGAGTACATATGGATAGATTAATTAATATAATATTAAAATAAATAGTATGCAAGAGTGTGCTTTTAGTTCCAAGTTTAAGTTCCTCTTTGAACATCTGATCAGTTCCCAATGTGATGATAAATTTAAAATGACATGGAGAAAATGTGTTGTATAAAGAAAAAGAAAAACTTGTGATAAGCTTAGGCTCTATACAGGGGTCTGACTAATTCAGTTTTACACAGTTAATTTTAAAGAAGAGAAAAGAATACCCCGTATATTTCCCTTATAAATTGTCGGTTAGACTCCTTATGGTAATTCACTATGAAAATTAACTTATTGTGACCTCCCAAAAAACAACTTGCCGCTTCAAATAAATTTCCAACGTTAATCAACTAATTATTTTATTTGTGAAAAATAGTGTAAAAAATTATAAACAAATAAAATTGATGATGATTTTGTTTCGTGATAATTTATCTTAATTACCTGTAATAATATACTAATAAAGTGCTAAGTGCTAGTTAATTAATTTCACATTAAATTGAAAAATAAATGATCAAAGGATAGTAATTAATTGGTTGGTAAGTGCAATACTCAAATTGTAGAGAAAATTATTTCATTTGTTAATTACTAATAAATATAAAGTGCAGAGTGCTTCAATTTATTGTATCTAATTCTCAAACAATTAATTAAAAAATGCAACAATTAATTTGGTACTAAAACCCACAGGTTAAACCAAAGTGATAATTAATAGAGCACTTGATTTCATTGGAAATTGGATTGAAAAGGAAATTATAGGAGGTGGAGCTGTCCCAAGAACCCTATCTCATTTTTTGCTATCTCAGGGACACCACAAAGTCAAGACAGTCAGAGTATACTGGACTGTGGTCGTGCATCAGCTATAGCTCAAAGAATATTGAGGGCGGTAAAAGAATGTTGACCCCAAATCTTATTCTAATTGACCTTTAAGATGGTTATCCAGGACTAACCAAACCTGGCTTTCAGACAGAGCCCACAGAGGGGGACAACTGATGTGAATGGTTAAATGCATTCCATAAAGTGCTGTGTATTGAAGTAGGGATATAAACAAATTATGCTCAACTCAGTAACAGATTAGAGAGGTGAACATTATATAAAAGTCTTATAAGATAAAGGGAAATTTTACTTCAAAAACAAACTGTTACACTTTTGTAGATGAGGACCGATTTGCAAATGTCATTATTTTCTTATTTTATATACAGTAATTACAATTTTATATTGTAATTGGCAGAGTGACCCCAGTAACAACAATATATATTGTGTTTATTATGCTTTATTGCTTAAGTTTCTAATTTGATACCCCTTGGGTCACCAAGACTAGTGATATAATCATTTCCAAATTAATGGCAACCAAAGGAGACAGTTTATTCATTAATCACAGTATTTTTAAACATTCCTTCTTAGAATGTCATCCTCTTCATCCGTTAATATTTTTGTGAACTAATCATTTTTTGACTGTTTCATTTGGAAATGTACCTATATGCTATCTTGTGCAATAGTGGCAGAATAATTAGCTCTAAATCTCTACTTATCATCATGAAGCTTCATTTTTGACAGCCTTTCCCTAAAAGTACTTGAAGCCTTTTGTGAACATGTCAACGCAATCTGCCTAACTGCTGACTAGTATATTATAAAGTTTAAGTAGTACACCTGATGATGTTCAGTTATCTTATATCCATTTTAATAACAAACTATTTAGTTCAGAGCAAGTTTTATAACTGTTTCCTGATTTATGGCAAACCAATAGATAGCTGACCATGTTAACTTCAGTCCAATAGTTTTTTATGCAGTTTAAACTGTAGAGACAATAATGCCAAATCAATTGCTATACAAGTATCATCATCAAATGATAGAATACTATGCATCTGAGCATGTTATTTGCCTCTTCCTTAGATACCAAACTTAATGTAACATAGATTTGTTCTCCATTATTTCTGTAAAACTACTAGCCATAGTCAATGTATTTATATATTAGGACAATAAGTATAGAGGATGATTAGAATCAGCATAAGGTATAGAGCACACCTTGCATGGGAGCCCAGTACTCTGGCAGATGATAAGTGCAGGCTTCTTTTCTCCTTGCATACTCTGGCGCACTTGCCTTCTATGTCTGAAATGGCACACAAAGTAAGACACACCTATGTCCCACTCACCTTCCACATTTATAGATATAGATCAGTAGCAGAAACTGCAACTGTATGCAGTGACATAGAAAGACCTGTGCACTAAGCTTTGTGAGGTCAAAGAGTTGGGAGCCCAAAGGGAATACCATCAGGCACATTTTGCACCACTTTGAGCACCTTTTCCAGCCATACTACTTGAGCCTAAACAATTCATATAACTGTTGTTGTTGTAAGTAAAATAAGTTTCTGTGCAAAACTGTGCAGTGTGTAAGCAGTGTTGAGGGGGTTGCCCATCACTAGTTGTAGGGTTCTTCTCAACAAAGAAATGGTACCACCAAACCATCCAAACTTCATAAGTCAGCACTAATTTCACTCTGGAGAACCACATCAAAAAGCATGTCATTTGTTTATTCTTTACTGCACTAAATATTTCAGAAACAATAATCGTTCATCAGGTGGTTGATGCACCTGAAGCACGTGATGAAGGTTTATTGTATCTGTAACATTCCTGTGATATCATTAAGCCCAGTGACAGGCAGGGAAGTAGTATACAAGCTTGATAAAAGGCCACATGGCCTGAAACGCTGCGGGGATGCCCACAAGAGCACAAATAAAGGCTTTTTAAACCATATCCAAGTTGATGGTGCTGTTCATTTTCTACACTACAGGGAAGTAGTATACAGCCAGAACCAGTTTGTATGAGACTGTCCAGGATTTCAGCGGGGCTGCTGTTTTATGCTGTGCAGATCTGGATAAAAGATCTGCAGTCATAGAAGTAGAGAGAGAGCCCATCTTGTTACCTGCCAAGCTGCTATAGACTCAGGAGGTGAAAGTTGCCAATGTTGAGATTGACCCTGCTGCAGAGCTGCCTATAATCTCCAGCATGATTGCCTTTGAGACCACCCCAGTGAGTGGGCCACCCAAGGGAGGATATTGGCAAGGCTACAATTGTGGGGCCCCTGTGTGAGGACAGGTCTTGTTCATACACCTGCTATGTGGACGTGGTTACTAAGTGTCCAAAGGGAGAAATACTTTTGGGAAAGGTAGTTCTTTTACGATTTCTATATAAAAGTTATGTTTTTTACTGCAAACTGTGTGATTGATTTTGCTGGTGGAACTTCCCTAAGGTGAAATTCCTCAGAACCCACTAAGTGGAGACACTGCACTGTAAATTCCATTTCCCAGTATCTTTCATGCGAAGAGGCTCAGGTCACCTGATCACCATAGCAACTGAGCCAAAGTAGAGGCAGTGTACCAACAAACGGTTACACTTCTTATGTAGGAGTGTTAACTAGGAAGGTGGATCTGATTCCTTTCTTTTTCTTCCTTCAATTCAAGGACTGAAAAGGAAGCATCCAATATAAAAAAAAAACAGGAAACCAGTTTTACTCCCCACTGTTTCCTACTGTTTCCAACACAAATAACCATAGCAATAAGGTGTATTACATTTCCAACAGAGGGTTACACTTCTTATGTAGGGATTTTAACAAGGAAGGTGGATCAGCTATAAGCTGTCATTTTGGTAATCCATTTTTATTTATGTTGTCCACTGAAAAATGCTTCATTCATCTGTGCTACTGCATCCAATATGGTGGCACTGATGCTGTGACATTATTTGGCCATGGCCCAGCTCCAAATTTAAAAGAAATTATGGACTCCAAAGACCCAAGTTCAATGCCTAATTATAGATCTTACTTAATAAGCTCCGGGGTGCTCTGACATTGAATGATAATCTGGTTCTTGACCCTACAGCCAGATTCTGATTATTTTGATTGCTACCAACTTTGAACATTCCTGAATATTTACCAAAAGACCCTTAAACCCTTGGTTATTTGTGGCAGGAGCCCAGCTCTGTATTTAGGTCCTGTGCCATCCTAGGCGGAAGTGACATCATAGCTATGACTGCACAACGTCACTCCCAGTTACAGGTGAGATCACTTCCGCAATCCAGGCTAAAATACGCTTTTTGTATCTGTAACATTCCTGTGATATCATTAAGCCCAGTGACAGGCAGGGAAGTAGTATACAAGCTTGATAAAAGGCCACATGGCCTGAAACGCTGCGGGGATGCCCACAAGAGCACAAATAAAGGCTTTTTAAACCATATCCAAGTTGATGGTGCTGTTCATTTTCTACACTACAGGGAAGTAGTATACAGCCAGAACCAGTTTGTATGAGACTGTCCAGGATTTCAGCGGGGCTGCTGTTTTATGCTGTGCAGATCTGGATAAAAGATCTGCAGTCATAGAAGTAGAGAGAGAGCCCATCTTGTTACCTGCCAAGCTGCTATAGACTCAGGAGGTGAAAGTTGCCAATGTTGAGATTGACCCTGCTGCAGAGCTGCCTATAATCTCCAGCATGATTGCCTTTGAGACCACCCCAGTGAGTGGGCCACCCAAGGGAGGATATTGGCAAGGCTACAATTGTGGGGCCCCTGTGTGAGGACAGGTCTTGTTCATACACCTGCTATGTGGACGTGGTTACTAAGTGTCCAAAGGGAGAAATACTTTTGGGAAAGGTAGTTCTTTTACGATTTCTATATAAAAGTTATGTTTTTTACTGCAAACTGTGTGATTGATTTTGCTGGTGGAACTTCCCTAAGGTGAAATTCCTCAGAACCCACTAAGTGGAGACACTGCACTGTAAATTCCATTTCCCAGTATCTTTCATGCGAAGAGGCTCAGGTCACCTGATCACCATAGCAACTGAGCCAAAGTAGAGGCAGTGTACCAACAAACGGTTACACTTCTTATGTAGGAGTGTTAACTAGGAAGGTGGATCTGATTCCTTTCTTTTTCTTCCTTCAATTCAAGGACTGAAAAGGAAGCATCCAATATAAAAAAAAACAGGAAACCAGTTTTACTCCCCACTGTTTCCTACTGTTTCCAACACAAATAACCATAGCAATAAGGTGTATTACATTTCCAACAGAGGGTTACACTTCTTATGTAGGGATTTTAACAAGGAAGGTGGATCAGCTATAAGCTGTCATTTTGGTAATCCATTTTTATTTATGTTGTCCACTGAAAAATGCTTCATTCATCTGTGCTACTGCATCCAATATGGTGGCACTGATGCTGTGACATTATTTGGCCATGGCCCAGCTCCAAATTTAAAAGAAATTATGGACTCCAAAGACCCAAGTTCAATGCCTAATTATAGATCTTACTTAATAAGCTCCGGGGTGCTCTGACATTGAATGATAATCTGGTTCTTGACCCTACAGCCAGATTCTGATTATTTTGATTGCTACCAACTTTGAACATTCCTGAATATTTACCAAAAGACCCTTAAACCCTTGGTTATTTGTGGCAGGAGCCCAGCTCTGTATTTAGGTCCTGTGCCATCCTAGGCGGAAGTGACATCATAGCTATGACTGCACAACGTCACTCCCAGTTACAGGTGAGATCACTTCCGCAATCCAGGCTAAAATACGCTTTTAAACCCCTTACCCACCCACCCCCCACATCTTGACTGCCGGATTTATGCAGAGAGTCTCCGTTGGCGTGCCAAGAGCTGTCCCCTTAAGCTGCTGCCCTAGGCACAGACCCTCAGGTCCCTATATACAGTATAAATATGGCCCGACAGGAGTCTGCTCTCCAATGTTTACTGAGTTTCACACCAAGAGGCTGTGTGATCTTGACATGAGAGTTTAATATTGATAGAAATGTCTTTCCTACAAACAGTCCATTTCTGCTCAAGGCAATGTGCTATAATGGAGACACTACTGCCAAAAGTCTATTCGGTTGAATTGTCAAGCAAGGTACATATCTTCAAAATATTTTCCACTTCCTGTATTAGCATTTAATTGGCTTTGTGGATTTAAATACAGTGTTGAGAAACAAAAAACAATATAAATATTTAATTTAAAACTTGCCTGATTATTTGTGTTTATGACTAACAGTTCCATGCTCTTTCTCTTGTTTCAAGGCAGAAACATGTCATTTTTATATAATCAACTGCTTTTTTTAAACAATGTGTTTAAAAAGAAAATATGTAATGTACTTTGCTCAGAGGCAACTTATGGTAATAGAAAGTGAAGAACTGTGAAGCGTGCCACGTCAGAGTATCAGTGTTCTGTTTTATGTGTTAAATCTGCAAAGGTCAGGATATATGGCAGTTTTGCTAAAGAATATCTTGAAGCCACATACATATTTAATGTATATTTGAAATGCTCTGAGTGATTTTCAAATCTACCAAAAGGCTGACAAAAGGTTAAGCTAGATATTATGTAGTTTAGAGGTACAGATGCCCTATAACAGTAAAAAAAGTCCATGTATTCAAAGTTTTCTCTTCCCTGGTGTCAATGCCAGTGCACATACTGTGCTTAATATGTATTCTTGATTTCAGATCAGCTCACTATGCATGGCCAGAACAGAGAAATACTTTCATATGTATGCTGCCTTGGACTCAGGTCATGAATACAAATTACTCAAAAGAATAAAATAAAGGGCTGACAACGGATTCATAGCAGATTGAGGACATTAATTATTTGAATAATCCTGATTTATTATTCTATGCTCAAAATGCAGCATTAAAATGCCTAAAATGGTTTCCCTTTGACCCCAGTTCTATCTATGGGAATCAGGTAAATAAAATTTAGGGGCCGATTCACAAAGGGTCGAATATCCAGGGTTAATTAACCCTCGATATTCGACTGGGAATTAAAATCCTTCGACTTTGAATATTGAAGTTGAAGGATTTTAGCGCAAATAGTGTGATCGAACGATCGAAGGATTATTCCTTCGATCGAACGATAAAATCCTTCGAATCGAACGTTTCGAAGGGTTTTAATCCAACGATCGAAGGAATATCCTTCGATCAAAAAAACTTAGGAAAGCCTATGGGGACCTTCCCATTAGGCTAACATTGAGTTCAGTAGCTTTTAGATGGCGAACTAGGGGGTCGAAGTTTTTTCTTAAAGAGACAGTACTTCGACTATCGAATGGTCGAATAGTCGAACGATTTTTAGTTCGAATAGTTCGATTCAAAGCCGTAGTCGTAGTCGAAGGTCGTAGTAGCCCATTCGATGGTCGAAGTAGCCCAAAAAACACTTCGAAATTCGAAGTTTTTTTACTTCGAATCCTTCACTCGAAGTTAGTGAATCGGCCCCATAGGGTGTTATTCGTATATGAACCTCTGCTGAAAATGTCCAGTTGAATGAATATTGAAGGCCTGTTACTCTATTTTGTTTCCTTTAAAGTCACATATTTGGTTGACTTATTTTTTTTAATCCAGTTCAGTTTACTAAAGGTAATGTAGGTCTACTAATGTCCCTATGGCTTTAAATCTCTACACTACCTTATCTCCCTAGTTGCTGGGCAGATACCCATGTATCTGGTTGTTAATTTACATATCCCAGTTATTGAAGCTCTATGACCACTCCCTGCCACACTTTAACACCTGGTTAGGGGGTGGATATCCTCTTTGGCTTCTGGTTGCTGACCTAGCTGGATGTTTCCACTGAGCCTGGGTACACCAAGGCCCAGTAAAGCCATTCTTCCCTAGAGGGACCAGCACCTCTAGAGGAAAGTTGGGGAGCAAGGACCCTGTGAATGAGACAAGCTAGAGACAGGATCCTTATCTGTTATAGTACTCTCTTGGATAGTAAGGTAGTGAGGGAAGATAGAAAGAGCAGCGTTGTGCTCCATCAAGGATCTGTAGCAGAGAGTAGCTTCCCTAGGCTATACGATTGCCTACAGTGAAGGTACCTCAGTGGATAGGGTGTCAGGTTTAGATCGTTCTCCCTGACTACTCCACTGTGTAGGATCAGCACCACTTTTGAGGTATTTTTGCCTGGAGGTATGCTGTATTACCTTGATTACATCAGCAGGGACCACATTCAGCTGTTTCTGATGTACTGTAATAGCCTGTCCTATTCTGCATATGCCTCTTTGGATTTGTAAGTAACCCTGTGGATCATTTGTTTCTGACAAATAAAACATTTCTCTTCTGCTTTACTGCAAGAACCTCCTGGCGTCCTTTCTTTTACCGGTTTATGTACAGTAGCCTGTGGGAGTTGTAATTGCACTACACCACACCTTCATCTCCATTAGGGATGTAGCGAACCGCCGAGTATGTGTTCGCGAGCGCCGTTCGCGAACACCGGCAAAAAATTCGAACAGTTCGCGAACTTCGAACATCCGAAAATCGTTCGATTCGAACGATCGAAGGATTTTAATCGTTCGATCGAACGATTTTCGTTCGAATCGAACGATCGAAGCCATTCGATCGAATGATTTCATTCAATCCAATGGCTTCGATCGTTCGATTCGAACGAAAATCGTTCGATTTTAGCGATCGAATGGTCGAATGGTCGAACGATTTTGACGCGAACGCCTATTGGCGAACGTCGCGCGACGTTCGCGAACTTGCGGCGGGCGCGAACAGCCGATGTTCGCGCGAACAAGTTCGCCGCAGAACAGTTCGCTACATCCCTAATCTCCATTTAGCGAAGGCCCAGCCTGCTGTTTTAGAGTCCAATGTAACATATTCTAGCCTATAAGCTTTGTGCTTAAATAGCCCAAAATAGAGTTGCTTAGGGTGTACTAACATCAGTACTTCTCCTTGGTGGAGCACAGGGCTGCTATTGATCATTAGCCCTTACAACCCTGGTATGTAATATAAAATGGGCCAGGCTGTGACTAACTGGTGCTCATGAAGTTCCCTACAGCCCCAACTTCACTAATTCTTGGTTTTTCTTTAGAGCTCGAGTTGATAATGGGGCCTTCTGCTCCCAGGCTCCCTAGCACATCCACCCCTTGTCACTGAGGTGGAGCCATGGGCTCACACCAATTACATAAACTACAGGCAGGCAATGGTCACCCTTGCCTGGGCCAATAATGGACACTTCCCGCCTAAAACCCCAGGTAACAGAAGCACATCCTGAACAGTAAGGGAAGTTAATATACAGATGCGTACCTACTAACAGGATATTAACCAAAACATGTGCATAGAAGAGGATGAAAAGTCAGGCTTAAATGACTGCCTGGTAGTTCCAGGCACCCCTAAAATCCCTTATATAGCTATCGAACAATTGACAAGCAACCTATTAAAAAGAATTACAGGATGGAGGTTTGACACATGGGTAAAACTGGTGAAGGTCAAGGAGACACTGGCACTCAAGACATTAAATTGCAGGGTTACCCTTTGCTGTTTATTAGTGCAGAAGTGCAACATTTCAGGGCACACCCTTTACCAAGAATTTAATGCTTTGAGTGCCAGTGTTTCCTTGTCTTTGACCCACTGGAGGTTGTTGAATCCCCAACACTGAGCAACAGGCTATCCAGAGGGCTGGTTAAGAGTGTGCATAAGCTACATCCATTCGAGTAAATCCGATGAAGCACTCTTAATACCTATTATTTGTTAAATACAATTGTTAAATAAAATTGCTAAATAAAATTGTTAAATAAAATTGTTAAATAAAATTGTTAAATAAAATTGTAAAATAAAATTGTTAAATAAAATTGTTAAATAAATTGTATTGCTCTATTATTTTCGAACAAAGTCATTAGCCTTTGTAGAATAAAAGAGAAATACAATAAGCATCTTCAATTTCACGTCAACAAAGATAATTCTTGCTTGCAGGAAATATTGCTAAGTGTATATTCTTATCTGTTTATTATAAGAAAACAGGACTCTGATTACATTGCACAGATAACAAGAGGACATGTCATGAATTCTCATAATTATTCTCAATTATAAAAAAATCTAAAACAGGTTAAACTACATCGACATTGATGTATATTTCTTAAAAAGCTGTCATCTTTTAGACAGTCTCTCTGATTTTATTTTTCTTTTTTTAAATGGATATACTCTGGGCAAGCCAACCTTTCAATCAGCGTAAATTAAGAAAACAAAATATTGAGATCCCATTTTGTGTGAACCTGTGCCGCACATCCAGTAAATCTTTTATATCCATGCTGAGCTTTTATCCATGTATTCATTCTGTCACTACATATACAATACTGTTAGACCTGGAATGAACAGAATTGAATTTTTAGCCTCAGCCATGTTTCAGTTATAACACTGTATAATGTCAACCTTTCTTGGGGCTTGAGCAAGTGAGTATTTCTGAGATCTAAATTCAAATGTATTTGATGTAAAGCAGATCTGGAAATACACAAACAGAAGGAAAATCTGAATTGTCCAGATAAAAGCTATGGGAGCACATGCAAAATTCCCAAGGTATATTTGACCATTATAAGGTGCATTAGTGTGAAATAATCAGTTTTATAATCTCTAAATATTATATATATATATATATATATATATATATATATATATATATATATATATATATATATATATATATAAAATAATATTTAAGAACAAAAAAGCGGGTATTTGAGTCTGTTGGGCCAGTAAATAAAAATAATTACACAATGTTAAATAAGGCAGGAGAATAGAGCTGCAATTTTGCTGATTCTCAGAAAATGTGGACACGTTCTGTTATGGATATCGAAGATTCTGAATCAATTCTATGTCTACAAATACAATATCTCTGATTTGAAATCATCATGCAAATAGCATTGTATTCTTATAGAAGATTAGAACTTGAGTTAGAAGAGTAAATTATAGATGGAGCAGGGCAAATGGTGCATTCAGCTCATCAGGGCCCGATACTTATATATAATTATAGGCCCAAACTGGAAATCTGCCCGTTTGGGCAGATGCTCAATGCTCAATCGGGCGCACCATTTATTATAAAGTGGGCTGCTCAGGAAGCCACCAAAGGGAGCCAAAGCAAAGCAGTCAAAGGGAGCCAAAACAAAGCCACAGAAACTACTGGAGCTGAAATCACCAAATAGAGATGAAGCTGGTACTGCCAAAGAAGCCAAAGCCGAAACCACTAAAGGGAACTGTTCCCCTGAACACCAATGTTTTTTTAACCACTGGTCAGGTCACCATTTTTTTTTTAACTTTTATGGGGGGGACCCTAAGGAACTTTTTTTTTTACTTTTATGGGGCCACCAATGATTTATTTTAACTTGGAGGGGGTGAACACCAATTTTTTTTTTACTTTTATGGGGGGACCCTGGACACCAATGTCTTTTTAAACTTGTGGGGGGCCCTGGCTACCAATTTATTTTAACTTGTAGAGGCAAACCTGGTCACAATTTATTACTTGCATGTTTGTATGTGGGTTGCTTCCATATGTGGGCTGCATATTTATATGTGGATTGCTTATTACTCCCAGTTAGACCCTATTTAATTACAATATTCTGTTTCAGTGACATATGCTTTTGCAGGAAATTGAATCAGTAGAATACATTTAACACAAAGGTGTTAAAACATATGTAACCCATTTCTTACCACATTTTGTGTAGAATTGGATCACACTCTCTTAAACAGTAATTAACTTTTTGTGATCCAGGGCCCTGAGCTCTCCTTGCGTATGAAAGATACTAGGAACTGAATTTACAGTGCTGTGCCTCCACCTAGTGAGCCCTGAGGAGTACACCACAGGGGAATTCCACTAGGAAAATACAACACACAGTTTGCAGTAAACCAAGAGAAACTTTATATAAAGAATAAAGGAAAAAATGCAATAATATGCAATAATATTCCTACACTGGGGAAACATGGTTCTGTCTAGTAACTAGCACAGTCTCTCTCCACTCCGGGTGAACAACACAGTTCAGTTCACATGAAATGTCCGTTTCCCCAGAGCTCTTTATTCCCCAGGTAGTGCTACCTGCCCCAATGTACCTCTCCTTTAGGATATAGGCTGTAGCCCCATGTGGCAGGCTCATGAGAAACACTTGTCCTCACACAGGGGACACACTGGGGTTGCAACTGGCATCCAACCCTGAACGGAATGCAGGGCAGCCTATCCTTCTAGGCTGAAGCTTAAATCTGTCCAGCTGAGCACAAAGCACACTGTCACTTAGTACTGCAGCTCTTTCATATTAATGCTGCACTCTCCCTGCTGTCCCTCTCAGTCTCTCTCTGGCTCTACCTGACTGCTGCAGCAGGGGATCCCTTTATCAGCTCTGTCTGTAACCCTGTTCATTTGGTTTCAAACTGAGGCACTCCCCTGAGTCCTCCTCCTCTCCCAGGGATGCACTGGGGTGCCCAGCCAATCGGTTGCTCTACAGCCTGTAACCAGGCTGGATGATGTCACAGACAGAAAAATTCAATCTCTCACTCTAAAATTACACAGGCCTCTTAAATTATCTTCCATACTCCAAACAGTGTAAGTGGGTGGAAACAATTAACAACTATAACACTTTGATTGGGTCTCAGAAAAATTATATAATTGTTGAGACTGAATGTGATTTTGATACTGTATATCTGACATTGTTATTAAGGAATTAGATGGAAATGAGTCATTTAATTATAGTACTAAGTTTCTATCTTCCGCTCCCAACAAGGAACAAAAGAGTATGTGGGTGCCTCCAAAGTCTCCGGATCTCAGTTTCCATATTAATTGTTTGCTTGCTGCCCACACATATACTTACTCTGTTACTTGTGTTCAGAGAGTTTGAATGATATATATACCAAGGAACATTCTCTGAGAACACCATAGAATGCATATAATTATATCAGTGGGGAGGGATAGAAAACAGCACCACCTAAAGTTTTCTGTTGTTTATTGAAAACCTTTAGAAATACAGCTGTGAATGTCAATAAACAGTAAGAATTACTGTTCATATTTACAGTATATCTAGGACGGAAGACAAACAGACCTATACAAAGAATAATGAAGGCTAAGGGAAGGGAATCAGTGAAACCTTGTCTGGAGGATTTGATAGTTTCTAGGTCTGCTAAACAAAAACTATTATGGGATAGCTGACACAGGACACCATTCTGTAGGTCCCCAGAGACACCTAATGTGATGTTCTTCATATTATTACTAAGGCAGCAATAAAAGAATCCTCTGCCTAGAGATGGATAAGTGCCACTGAATGTTTTACCAATAGGTACTATTTGGGATATAACAGCTGGAACAAACCAAACTACAAAGAAATAGAAAACAGTTATTGCTTTAACACAGCACTGGTAGTGGCAGCTGCATATATAAGGATGTACTGCTCTTTAAATAGAGAGAACTATATAGGGCAGTAGCCTTACAACATATTGAGTAGCAGTGGTGTTAAACATTTTCCATAAGGAATACAAATTAAGTCTGTGGATCAGACAGAAATTGATTTAGAACCAGATATGCCGCACATTTATCACATTTATTTGCTATTCACTACTCTACTACTTTCACTACTAGAAAGAAACATCATGTTTAATGGGAATATGGACACCTTCTCGAAACAGCATGGGTCCCAACATAAGATACTGCATCTCATATACAAAAGGTGTTCAATACCCTCATTTAAGAAGACTCATTAAGGACTTTAATCTTATCCATATTCACTGAGCCCAACTTTTCCACAGATTGACATACAACCCATCTGAAGTGGTGAAGCGATTCTAAATGGGGGTGGGGGGTGAAATAACTAGCTGATCACATGGTAAATGACTTAGTAGCACAAAATCATCTGGTTTAGAAACTGACCAGGATAAGAAACTGTTTCCTGATTTCTCCAGAGGATACAAAGGCAGAAAAGTGAATGTTGGGAGATACAGTATGCACCTTGCAGACAGAAGGCTAAATTTCCCTTCTATCTTCGTGTTGTGTATTTTCCATACTTTTGGCTAATGCACTTTATTACTCATTTCCATTTTGAACCTTTCTATTAACTGTTCGGACATGGTCTGCTAGCGTTCCATTTCATCCCATCACACACATTGTCTGACAATGAATTAACTGCAAGGGAACGTTTATTACAAGGGAAGTATCTTATTGCAGAACATTCGATTTGCAGGTCCTTTCGCTTTACCAATATTGACACAAAGCGCTTTTTGCCTGGCATTTGACTTTTGGGTCGATGGAAAGGATGTATAAATTTAAATAGCTGACCTTTTCGGCTTTTCTGCTAAGTATACATTTCACTGTAGTTGTTGAACTTCTGAAACCTTTTCCTTCCCATTAACAAATCGGCAAACCCTTTAAGGATTTTATTTCTGTCCAAAATGGTACAGTAGAGAGGCTTTAACTAACTCCATGTTATTTGGGAGATTATTATACAGTTTTAATAGTACCAGGATTGTACTTTGCTTCACACCAAAATGTGACCTAAAGTCCCATGTTGAAATCCATATGTATAGTGACAGGCAGAGGTCATTGATATCACTGCCTAGAAATATGCTGGTGGAGAAAACATGGTATGACATTAGTTTAATCAATTAGCAGCCCCGTGCTGCTTTCTCAAGCAGTGCTACAGTATACAAATAATGTCAAGAAGACCTGGGGTTGAAGACAGGCTTGTAATGAAGGTAGTAGAAGAGGCAATGCATCAGTCAGGAGGCTTGCAGCAGTCAGCACAGGAAGCCAATTGGAATTAGATCTTGAAGCTGGAGAGCTAGGAAGGTAGATGGTAGAAGTAAAGTCAGGCAATAGGCAGTAGTGTGTGGGCAGACACCAGGCTGAAGAAAAGCCTTGAGCCAGTCAGAGGTATGGGCAGGCAGCAGGCAGGAGCAAAGTCTAACAACAGGCAGAGATCTGGGCAGGCAGAAGTTAAGCAAAACTCTAGGTAGGCAGCAGGTAGGAACTGCATCTAAAAACAGACAATGGATAGCAAAACGAAGTAGGTATCAACAAACTGAGACGGGGTCAAAAATATAATATAGATACTCAGAATGCTATACTATAAGCATATAAATAAGTTATGACAATAATGAAACACTTTCATATACTCACTCACTTGTGAGCCCTGATCGAAGCAATCTTGGAGAACGGTCAGATTAAAGTTGGCTTTATTGAAGTGCACATGTGAATTGTATTACAGCAGTGCCTGTGCAAACCGTAACCACATCTACGAAGTACAAGCGTGGACGATCCGACAAACAGTGATGAGGAAATGGGGGGTGCTCACCAAACACGCTCCGTCTCCATCTTTGATCGCTGCGATAAACTGGCTACTTCTCAGACTGCAACTGATATAATGAATCGCTTGTGAGCACTGATCGAAGCAATCTTGGAGAATGTTCAGATTAATAATAAGTTGGCTTACTTTCGCCTATAACAACTGCATTTCCTTTCAGGAGGAGCCCTCGGCCTCGGCATGAAGAGAGTTCTGGGCAGGCAAGGGAACCAAATGTTTACAAGAAGAACGGGGAACAACGAGCATTGTCAAGGGACAGGCTGAGTTGATGCCATTCAAGCAAAGCAGTACAAAATCAGGAGACAAGAGCATAGTCAAGGGCACAGGCCGGGTCAAACACACCAGTAGTGAAATACAGAATCCGGATCCGAGAGAATGGTCTGAAACAGGCTAGGGTCAGAACAGGCAGCAAACTAGAGGAGGTCAGGGACAGGCAGGGTCAAGAACATTTTAAACAGACTTCGCACCCAAGAACTATTGAAAATAGACCTACATTGAGAAATATGAATAGGGATATGGTGCCTTTAATCATTTGAATTTCACTCCAAGCGCAATGACATGCAGATAAGATTTGCAAAGAAGATTTGTGGCGCCAAGAAAGGAGACACGGTGGGTGTCCCAGCCGCAGATGTATTATTAAAAATACATAACTACATTTTGTCCAGGCGTCAATACATATGCACAAAACAGTAAGGTGCATAATAAGACACACACTTGAATGTTCACAGTAGCAGTAGGCAGTGCAAATAGCAAATCCATTAATGCTGGTGTTTTATAGATAAAAAAAATCTGCTAAAAACAAAAAACTTTATTTGAGCAACATCTCTATTATGTGTCTTATGTTCTCTTTGCCCATTTTAGCAGTATTTGAGCTTTCTGAAATCACAGTTAAACTCTAAGGGGAGTGTAATTAAAAGTTGCAGGCAATGTTGAAGATGTTTTTTTTTTTGCGAATGTTTAATGTTATCATTCTCTGGCGAATATTACATGGCTAAGCAAAGGTCAGCATTAACACCTGCTCTGGAGTTTCGTTAAATATCTTGTCGCAAAATATGCTTTGCAATTTGCGAAATGTTACATACACTGAGAATGTTCACGAAAGCCATTTGGTCACAAACTTTGCAAGGAAGTGGTTGAGGTCTGTAATCCATCATCAATGTTTTTTTTGCATTAATGAAACATATTGCATTCCCCCATTGTACATGAATGCCTTGAAACCGCATCCTCATTAATTCATGGCCACACGGGGGTTGGGGGGGCAGGGCACAACGTGGCTGCCTGGGTTGCCTGGGGCGCCTGACTGGCATTACCTGGCCCTGTTACAAGTACATTAGAGGACATTGTAGACAAATAGAAGGGGACCTTTTTACCCCTTTAGATTAGAAGAAAAGAACTTTCATTTGAAGCAACGTAGGGGGTTCTTCGCAGTGAGGACAGTGAGTTGTGGAATGCACTGCCGGGTGATGTTGTGATGGCCGATTCTGTTATTCAAGTGGCTTAAATGATTTCTTGGACAAGCATATTATCCAAGGCTATTTTGGTACTAACTATAGTTAGTGTATGAGTATATTTAGTTTGTGTGAGTGTATGGAGGGGTGTGTGTATGGATGCTGGGTTTTCATTTGGAGGGGTTGAACTACAGTATGTAACTACAGTATGTATTGTAAATTTCAAGTCCTTTGGGGCTCTAAGGCACTAGACATGCCGTGTGTCAGGAGCTTACTGGTACTCTGGTATCCGGTCCTTGGGTCCAATGCAGGGTGTTGGCGCGATGCGTTCCATGCATTTCAGTGGCGTCACGACGTGTGCATTGTGATGCGGGCGCAGGGGATTCGGGTGGCGCAACGTGATGACGCAAACGACATTACTTCTTTCGGGACAGAGATTCTCCCAGTGCTCGGACATTGTTTTTCCTGGCTACACTTGAGTAAGTGTTTTTCTGATTCTACCTGAACTTGATTTTGACTTTGCTATTGCCTTTACTACTCTCTCATATTAACCCTTGGAAACCTGCTTGGACTTGATTTACTGTTGCCAACTCTGCTTGCCACATTGACTACTCTCTTGCATAACCCTTGGAACTTTGCTTGAACTTGATTTATTGTTGTCAACTCTGCTTGCCACTGACTACGCCTTCGCATTAACCCCTAGTACCTCGCATGGACTTTTGATTACCGCTACTGACTCCACTTGCCTAATTGACTACGCCCCAGATTAAGCCTTGATACCCTTCTTCCTGTGATCTTCTGTTGTCAACTTGGACGCCTGCCTGACCTGCCTGGTTGCTGAGATACGTAGCCAATTCTTACCACCTGCGCTGACCTTCATTTCTTCTAGCCCACGCTCCAACGTCTGCTCACGACTGACACTAAGGTGCTCACTGAAACCATTTACCTGTGAATTCCCTGCTCACTGCCACTTCCACAGCTAATCCTAACTTTCCCTGTACTCATTCACAGCCATGAAACCCAGCACTCCACAGGTTGGTGTATCTTTCCAGGACTTATAGGTTCCCATACCTCACCTTCACTAGCCTCACTCTGTACCTAATTGCTGGCCACAGATTTTTTGAGATTTTTAAAAGATCAGATCCTCATCGTGAGACCACGATTTTCTTAGAACGATCGTACGAATTGACCATCAACTAAAAAGACAAATTTGCCAGGAAAACAAAGGGGAGCTGCCTGCTTGGCCCTGCCAACATAGACCGACAAAGATTTTTTGACCGACAAAGATTTTTTGACCTGGCCGATCATTTTCCTGACAGATGTCGGCTGAAAAATCGTAAGATGTACGATCGTTCGAATCCCACTAACCGCACGATAATTTCGAAGGATTGGTCGGACTTCCCTAAAATCGGTCATCGGCAACAAGAATCATTGCATCTATGGGGAGCTTTATTTGGGATAGATGAAGCATGAGCACATAACCTCACCTGCACCCCAAAAATGGCTTTAACACATTCTCCGATAAAGAAGCCCTTTCTAAAATACATTATTTTTGGTGGAACCTTTTCGGAATGGCAGAATATATAATATTACTGGAACTAATGTCTAAGCAAAATGAATCATGGTGCTGATCTCTAGACGTCATACCACCACACACCCATAATTAAGGCTTTTCATGGCTGCTGTGAAGAATAGCAAGGTTACAAACAACGACATCCAAAAACGTTATCTAAATTTGTAGTGCCGTTACAGCTCTGTTCTAAGAGCCCCTGTGGTTTCATCCTGGGAAATCATTTCCCTTAACTCCTATGTATCTTTATGAACAATAACACAGATACACATATAAGTTGCCTGCAGTAATGATAAAACACAGACAAAAGTGATAACATTTTATTGTTGTTATTTTAGTGTTATTATACTTAACATTTCACAGGATACAATGCTTTGGCGGAATTCTATTGTAGAGAAGAGTCTATATTCTAAGTTTCAGATAAACTGCAATGAAAACGCTTTGTTTGCGACCTCTAATAACAACGAAAGGGAAGAGAAAATAATAACGTTTATCATTGTAAACATTTAGGCAGCAGTTATAAATGTAATATTAACATCTCCTGTATCCAGAAACAAAAACATATAATTAAGTGCTGTATAAATGGCTTCAATAAGTAAAGCAGACAAGCAGCAATTTATCAGAAGGAGCATTTTTCAAGCCTAACAAATACGTTTCAGACCCAACTTATTCAGTACCTTCATGGAATTCATAAAAAAAACTCTTAGGTAAGATGTAATCAAGTACTTAGACTGACAAACAGGCATGTTTTCTTTTCATTTTCATTCTGTGCTTTCAAAACTCCTTTAAATATTTGCAAATTGCAAAGTAGTGATTTATTTTTAAGGGAATTATTAAAGGAGAAGGAAAGCTACGGAGGAATTTTATTGCCAATAGATTAGCTGCAATAGTGCAAGCTAGAATGCTATATTTATTCTGTAGAATGTTTTACCATACCTGAGTAAAAAGCTCTAGAAACTCTCTGTTTGTTTAGAATAGGAGCTGCAGTATTAATGTGGTGTGACATCACTTCCTGCCGGAGTCTCTCCCTGCTCTGGGCTCAGATTACCGCAGAGAAGGGAGGGGGGGGGGAAGAGGAGCAAACTGAGCATGCTCTTGCCCAGGGCAATGAGGTTTAAGATGAAGGCAGGAAGTCTGATACAGAAGCCCATGTGTACACAATAGAAGGAAAGAAATGCAGTGTTTCTTTTGACAGGGGACTCAGAGCAGCACTACTTTGGGGGTTTACTGGTATATTTAGATGGACCTTTCTGATAAGGCTTACTTAGTTTTAACCTTTCCTTCTCCTTTAAGGGAATCTTTTGTGCTACTGGTGTCATTATTGTTATACACAAGGGGGATTAAGTACTGCAATAAAGCATGTGCATTTTCAAACTTCACAATATGAGCTTGATTCAATAAGGCTCAATGAGCCAAAAAGGTCACAAAAGGCATATTTTTGTCCTCACATCAATTAAATTATCTTTGTTACAACCACTATTTTTCTGTCAAAATATATCCAGGTATGGGATCCGTTATATGGAAACCCATTATCCAGGAAGCTCTGAATTACAGAAATACTGTCTCCCATAAACTTCATTTTCAATTTTTTTTATTTTGAATTTTAAGCAGATAATATTTGGTTGTACCGTATCTCCCAGAATACAGGCTTTCACCATTATGTCAAGTTACAATTACATGAAAGAAATTAGTAACATTAAGGGGCCGGATCACTAAATTCGAGTCAAGGATTCGAAGTAAAAAAACGTCAAATTTCGAAGTATTTTTTGGGCTACTTCGACTATCAAATGGGCTACTTCGACCTTTGACTACGACTATGACTTCGAATCGAAGGATTCGAAGTAAAAATCGTTCGACTATTCGGCCATTCGATAGTCGAAGTACTGTCTCTTTAAAAAAAACTTCGACCCCCTAGTTCAGCAGCTTAAAGCTACCGAAGTCAATGTTAGCCTATGGGGAAGGTCCCCATAGGCTTTCCTAAGTTTTTTTGATCGAAGGATATTCCTTCGATCGTTGGATTAAAATCCTTCGAATCGTTTGATTCTAAGGATTTAATCGTTTGATCGAAGGAATAATCCTTCGATCGTACGATCGCAGTATTTGCGCTAAATCCTTCGACTTCGATATTCGAAGCCGAAGGATTTCAATTCCTAGTCGAATATCGAGGGTTAATTAACCCTCGATATTCGACCCTTAGTGAATCAGCCCCTTAAACAATCTAAAACATATAGGAAAAAAAGAATAAAGAAAAAGGAAAACCAACAAAAAATTTTATTGCTTGGGTGTGGATGTTTTGCATGTGTTCAAAACTACATGCCATAGACTCCATTTTATCCAAATAATTTTTTTTTTCTCTGTAATAATAAAACAGTACCTTGTACAGTTATGGGATCCATTATCCGGAAACTGTTATCCAGGAAGTTCAGAATTACGGAAGGGCCATCTTGCATAGACTCCATTTTATCCAAATAATAATTAAATGATTTTTCTCTGTAATAATAAAACAGTAGCTTGTACTTGATCCCAACTAAGATATAATTAATGCTTATTGGAAGCAAAACCAGCCTATTGGGTTTATTTAATATTTATATGATTTTCTAGTAGACTTAAGGTATGAAGATCTAAATTATGGAACGATACATTATCTGGAAAACCCCAGGTTCCGAGCATTCTGGACAACCGGTCACATACATGTACTTGAACCCAACTAAGATGTAATTAATCCTTATTGGAAGCAAAAACAGCCTATTGGGTTTCATTAATGTTTGCGTGATTTTCTAGTAGACTTACGGTATGAAGATCCAAATCACAGAAAGATCCATTATCCAAAAAAAACAGGTCCTGAGCATTCTGAATAACACCTCCCATACCTGTACAAGTCTTGCCCTCCATAATATTTACTGAGCATGGAATTCAGGCAGAGAACATTGTGGCACCTAGAACTGTACCTGAAGATCAAAATGAGCCATCTTACATTTGTGAAATAGATCATCAGCCCTCTACAATGGGATGAACATCCTATTTCCCACAGCTTTACTTTTTTACCACCCCCTTTTAGAAGAATTAACCACCTAATCTCAAAGCTGTAACAATCAAAGTCAAAAGTCTGTTGTCCAAACACTATTCATGGGGAAATGTAGAATTACTAGTGGGTAAAGCAAAGCTGAGGCTAGATGTTCTAGCTATCAAGGCACAACTCCAATGACTCCACCCTATTTGGCTAATGGAAGTCAACCCTTCTCAACCACTAGCCACATTACCCCTGCATCCACATTCCAGTCACTATCCCTACTTCTAAGCTCAGAGGTCTGCTGGAACTATTACATAGGATTACCTGTAGAAGGTGAAGAGCCTCCTGTTACTGCCTTATTAACCCCTTATCATATATACAATTTCTTCTTAATTGTGCCCCCACTAGTTGTACCCTAGGCACATCCCTCTCCTGCCTAACTTTAGTTCTGGCCCTGGGATAAATGTTACTGGTTGTACCAAAAAAAAAGTACTTGAGCATAGTTCCCAAAGTGTAGAACTGGCTCCCTTGGGGGGGGGGGGGCATGGAGCAATGTTCAGGGGGTGGAGGAAAGTCTGAAAGGTAATATTTGGGGAAATGTCTATTTTCTAGAAACCCAGAAGCTAAGTACAAAGGTTAAATATTATAATATGATATTTGTAGTGAACATATATTGCCATAGATATTCTTGAACATCTGAATGACTGATAACAATATTTTCTATATTTGTAACTTAGCTGTGGGGCCTTTAACAAATTTTGGACCTCAAAAGGTCCACATACACTATATGAAGAGACTTCTGTTTCAAACAAATCACTAGTGTTGGGATCCTTGTAGGAGGAGTTCTATCATTATTGGCAATGTCCTGTTGGCTGCGGGTGTGTTTATCTGCTTCGCAATCCTGCATGGCAAATAGCCATTCTTTGTAACTATTAACTTGTAAGGGGGTAGTTAGTAAGCAATGCTATGTTGGATCCTTAATTTTGTGTAACTGGGATTAAAACCCTTCACTTAGAGTTAATGGTCATGAATATTCTGAATAGTGTTACTTTTAGGTGGAATCGGCTTGTTTTTGAAGTTTCAAGACTCCGTACATCCTTGCATCCAAAGTTATGCAGAACATCCCTATGGAATTTATTTAGAGATGATCCTACCATCAAGGATTGCTTTGCCATGAGTAGAGTGGGAGTTTCCCTGCATTAAGTGGAATAATCTGCTGCCCCTGTTTTGCAGATGGAATGTCGGTAGTTCTAGTTCATTTTACAGAGAAGATGTCTGCTAAACATGAGAAGTTTTAACAGTGAGAAAGTGACTTTTTGGGTAGGTATACTAATTGTCTAACTTATCTGATAAATAAGTTGTGATTGGATGGCTTCTGCAGCTGCTCTCATTAGTGGTGGATCTCTGGTGAGTTCTCCAGATATTGCCTTGACCTGTGCAGTTAGTAATTTTTTATATGCTAATAGGAAGCTGTTTTAGAGATTGCAAGACAGCTTTACAGGCTTCTGGCCACCTTCCAGAGCACCATGCATGAGCTGTTTCATCTGTATATTCTCACCATGTATGAGGAGTAAAAGTCAAGTAGGAACCCAAGGTCATATATTCATGCTGCTTCAACAATCTTGGATTGTGCCATAATTCTATACACAATTTTTATGCCATGCGGCTCTGTGCTATAGAAGAGCAAACTACTTGTGGTCACATAAGATCACATAGATCAAGACTTTTTTATGATTATCTATATTATCACTTTTATTTCTTTTCTTTATTCAGTTAGTTTAATATGTGCTCTGAATCTGTAATTTAACTAAATTAAAAACTCACGTATTTCCAGATGTTCTCCATCTCCATCTCTTCAAAGTTCTTAAATAAATGTTCTTCAATATATATTGTATATACCAGGTTTCATTTCTGGTGCAGAAATTAAACATAAGTCTATTATACTAGTAATATTGCCTAGGTTGTCAAATCACTCTACGCTACTGTGTTATTTTCATGAAAAACATGATTGGTAAATACCATCTTTTGTACTGAAAAGAAATTCACATATAACATTTATCTGAAGTATTCTGCATTGCCCTTTTTTCTAATAGAACCCTCATCAATATTCATTTGTGCATAATTATCTTAATATGATGGATAATGACTTTACTTCCAACTGTTTGAGTGATAGGTTTGTCTTGTCTTAGAAAGAACTGATACAGAAAATTACACTATTCATGCATGGTATTTTTAGTTAGCGTTAATTACAAGTTTGCTATGGAGGCACACAATATACTTAACGATTGATGGAATTGTTTATCTGAAGCAAAGTTTTATCGCTTAGAGTTCATTTAGATTTTTCTTAAAAGAAGCCCATATGTGTTATAAATATCTTATTTTCCATGCTCTCGGTGTGTCTCCAAAATTTGTTTGCTCTACTAGTTACCTGACACAATGCCCCTAAGTCATCTAAGCATATGGTTGAATTAAATCTAACAAAATGTAATTCTAATTTGAAACGAAATAGATAAAATTAATCCTGGCATGTCTATGAGAAGATTTTTAAAGTTTGGTATGTCAAGTGTCCTTAATGTCCTCTGATGGAACATTATACACAAGGTAAATTCAACAGCTGATAAACCTGCATTAAACAATAGGAATCAGCCCTGAAAACATTTTACTCAGGGCTTGTCTCAGTATAGGTCATGTTAGAGTAAACCAAACATCCTGATCCTCAAGAGCTTGGTTTCAGAATGAGAAATTGAATTCACATTGTTCAGTTGTTTGCTTTTAAACTTCAGTAAATGGTACCTGCTGATATGGTATTGAGAAAGCCTAAGAAGTTATCCTTTGGGATGGAGTGTTCCAATTACACCACTTATATCATACAATGCCCTCCAAGCTGCCAGGTCATGTCTTCTTCAGTGTAGGCTAGGAGCCTGGAACAGAAGTAGATTTCAGTAGGATTAGTAAGTGCTAGGAAAGATTTGTAATTGCTCAGTCTAGGAGTGAGAGTTAGGATCAGGGTAGATAGCAGATCAGTCAGAGGTTCCACAAGGAGGCTAGTAAGGGTTAGTACCCTGTGGTGTCAGTGCTGCCAGTATAGGTATATAAGTGGTTAGGCATATGGATAGAGAGATCCTGCGAGCTTCACCTAGAGCCGGGGATAGTTTCACCAAGGCAGCGAGTACTACCACTGGGGTGTTGTAAGCACTACTAATTAAATTGTTTGAATAACAACTGATGTTATACTGTAAGTACTTGAATCATTCATACTGATTCATGGTCTTGTAACATCTAAAGCTCCCCATAGAAGCGACGATTCTTCTTGCCGAACGACCAATTTTAGAGAAGCCAGACCAATCCTTCGAAATTATCGTACGGTTAGTGGTATTCGAACGATCGTACATCTTACGATTTTTCGGCCGACATCTGTCGGGAAATTGATCGGCCAGGTCAAAAAATCTATCTATGTTTGCAGGGCCAAGCAGGCAGCTCCCCTTTGTTTTCCTGGTAAATTGGTCTTTTTAGTTGATGGTAAATTCGTACAATCGTTCTGAGAAAATCGTGGTCTCACGATCAGGATCTGATCTTTTAAAAATCTCAACATCTATGGCCAGCTTAAGTCAGCTGCCGGCAGAAAAACTGATTATTTTGCCTATGAAATTGCTCACTCTGCCACAGTATGTACAGGTATGTGCTCTTTTAGAAACCCATCTAGAAAGCTCTGAATTACAGAAAGGCCATCTCGCATTGTCTTCTTTTTATCCAAATTTTTAAAAATGATTTCCTTTTTTCTCTTTACAGATATGGGACCTTCTGTCCAGAACACTCAGGATCTGAGGTATTCCGAATAATGGATATTTCCATAATTTGGATCTTCATCCCTTAAAACGACTTCAAAAATTGTGTAAACATTAAATAAACCCAATAGGCTGATTTTGCTTCCAATAAGGATTAATTTTATCTTAACTTGGAACAAATACAAGATTATTTTATTATTACAGAGAAAAATGAAATCATTTAAAAATATGGGATCCGTTATCTGGAAACTCGTTATCCAGAAAGTTCTGAATTACAGAAAAAATATCTCCCATAGACTCCATTATAATCAAATAGTCAAAATGTTTAAACATTATTTCCTCTTTCTCTGTAATAATAAAACAGTACCTTGTACTTGATCCCAACTAAGATTTAATTAATCCTTATTGGAGGCAAAACCAGCCTATTGGGTTTATTTAATGTTTACATGATTTTCTAGTAGATTTAAGTTATGAAGATACAAATTACGGACACATCCGTTATCCGGAATACCCCTGGTCCAGAGCATTCTGGATAACAGGCCCCATACCTGTATTTGGATAAAATGGAGTAATTCAGAGCTTTCTGGTGTTGGGTCTGGACCTCGGTGTGAGTGTCTTTTCCAATGATACAGCCATTGCCCATTCAAAATCAGAGAAGGAAATTTATTCAAGCACAGAATACAAAACCATTCAGTAGCTCGGGAGAATTCTCTACCAAACTGACTGTTACATATATTATATTTAATATTACATCAGCATAGAAAATATTAGAAATAGAAAATATTAGTCATACATGATTGGTTACATTCAGCATAAAGGCGTGATTATCTTTTTTTCAAAATGATTTTAGTTCTTATTCTAAGTAACCTCGAAGCCCAAGACTGTACCATAACAAACATATTGTTTATAGAACCAGCTTCCACCTTATCTAACAGCTAGCCTTGAGACTTGTTATGTTCCTGTGCAATCATTATTCTTTCTACATACATAATCAAAATATCCAAGCTAAAAGTAAAATGAAGAAAAGAATATTTTCAGCTTGACCTGACTTCAAAGGCCTACTACTTTTCATTCCTAACATGCAATTTCATAATAACCAGCTAGCTAAGTGATGGCTATTAGGTTCTGCTTGTATACTGTTACATTTGCTGAAAGCTGCATCTTATAAATGATTACAGTTACATGATATATGTTTTTTTGCTTGCTTAATTGAAGAAAGAAAATAACATAGGGATGAACCAGTATTCAAAGGTTATATAGGTCTGAAAGCATCATAGTAGGCCATGGGCTAATCAATAGTGATGGGTGAATTTGCACTGGCTAATTTTCGCGGCTGTTTCGCAAATTCATTCAGAATCACAGGAATTTGCTGCGAATTCGCCCATCACTACTAATCAAGATCCGACACTGGATAATGGGTTTCCGGATAACGGATCACTTACTTGTAGTAATAAAACAGTACCTTGTACTTAAAGGGCATGTAAAGTCTAAAATAGAATAAGGCTAGAAATGCTGTATTTTGTATACTAAATATAAACATGAACTTACTGCTCCACAAGCCTAATCAAACAAATAATTTATGCTTTCAAAGTTGGCTACAGGGGGTCACCATATTGTAACTTTGTTATACATCTTTGCAAGACTAAGACTGTGCACATGCTCAGTGTGGTCTGGGCTGCTTAGGGATCATCATAAACAAAGCTGCTTGAGTTCTGCATGGCTGGGAAGTATGGAGGGGGCTCCCCCTGCTGTTCATAAGTATGATTGTTTCCCTGCTCAGCAGTTAGGGACCGTCTGACAATTCCTATCCACAGCAGTAAATGAAGGGAGAATGTCACTGCATACAGTCAGGTTTCTTATAAAAACGGTACACATTTTTTAATTAAAGTGTATTGGAGATAGGTTTCTTTTTCATTAAAGAAAGTAAAAATGGGATTTCATTTTTTGCCTTTACATGCCCTTTAATCCAAACTAAGATACAGTGGACCCTTAGCAGAAGAAAAACAAGCCTATTGGGTTTATTTAATGATTTTTCTAGTAGACTTAAGATATAAAGATCTAAATTATGTAATGATCCGTTTATCCGGAAGCCCCCAGGATTCTGGATAACAGGTCCCATACCTGTAATAAAACTGATTAACGAAAAAGTTATGTTTGCACCAAAAGATTACAACACCATTATAATAATAATTTGCAATGCAATAACAGTCTAATGAAGAATATTATGTGCCTTGACCTTTTTGCCACTTTTTGCAGCTTCTGTGCATAAAAGACAAATCTTATATACATTTCTTTCTTTCTTTTGTTTTCCAGAACCTAACAACACAATCAATATTCTATGAATCAGTTGTAAAACCCAAATGCCTTGAAATGAAATTTCTTTAACTAATTACCCTGTAGTCAGACATAATAAACACTCTATTGATTCTGGTTTAGGACAACATATTTTTGTTACATACATCACTAGAAAATTGTTGCATAATGTGTTTGTCCTACTAATGTCTTAAGTTATTCTATAATGCTTTGTTTTGCTTCCCAATTAACTCTCAATGGAGCACCTCAATTCTGCTCTGAGTTCTTTTGTTTTCTAATTAGTCTGTGCCAGCAGTGGCTTTTAATGTCAAATCCCTCCATTCTCATTCTCCATTCTCCAATGACCCTTCTCTTCTCCAGGGAATATATATGATGCTGCAGTTTGTACATGACAGGGCTAAGAAACATCACTGGTTTCCTAATTTCAAGCAATTGTACCTTCTCTTTGACAGTAACTATAGCTTGAAATATAAAGTGACAACTTGGATAATAATACAAATTTGCAGTTCAGCATTGCACCCATGAGCATGTGCAGGAGTTATTTCTAACAAGGATCTACTATTTGTAGATTTCATATAAGCACCCTTAATAGTACACAACATTGGTTGAGCAGTTTAAAGTGGAGCTAAACCCTAGAAAATGCTGAATTTTATATACTGGACCTACTTACCATCCCAGAGGTTTAACCTTCCTATAACGGAAAGTTCTGGAGCTATAAGCACAGGGGCTGCAGGACAAGGGTTCGAATGACCAGCAGTCAGATTATACTGGTTTATGTTTAAAACTGGCAGAATCAGATGCAGCTGTGATTGGGTGAGAAGGAATGGGAGGTGGAAAAAGAGAGGGATGTTATTGTCAGGAGAAGAAGTAGGTCACTTCCATATCTTCTGAGCAGGTAGAAACATCCCACCCACCCTCTCCTCTTTTTGTACATTTTGTGAAATGTCAGGCGTTTTTTCTTTATGCTCTCATATTATCTATTAATAACCGAATGTGGATGTTTTCCTGCATGCACTTTTTTTTTTGTGGTTTAAGTACAGTTATACAGTAGAAACATGAGCATGTGCATGGTATTATTCATGTTAAATGAATGTCAAATGCTTGATCCAGGGAATGGTTCCCATCGCCATTGGGGTCACAAAGGAAGTTTTTCTCTCTTGAAGCAAAATTGGCTTCAGGCGGAGGTTTTTGCCTTCCTCTGGATCATAACACTGGATATATAATAATGCATTTTAAGTTTTACATGTATTAGTCACAGCAGCGGTAGGAGCTTGCCAGAGTACTGCACAGGTAAATTTAGAAGAGGGAGAAAGGAGGTTCTCTCCTTTGACTGCACAGTGGGTTTCTTGGTTTGCCTATCATCGACACACTACAGATTATGGACCGCCTGCTGAATTTCTCTAATGGTGGGAGATGAAGCTCCTCCTGGTAGCAGATTTGGGGACCATCCTCTCTGTAGGTAGAGGCAGCCTTATACTCAGTGCTGGATATAATGACATAATGCTGATATCAAGTGAGGAATGGCAGAGAATAGTAGTGATCACTTATGGAATGCTGGCTTTGAATATTGCCTTGGGGTAAGGCTGGCAAGGTGCTATTTATTTGATAAAATGTTTATAAATTCTGTGGCCATTTTACCCCATTTCTGGCTCCTGGTGTGTAACAATCGGGTTTAGTGGGAGAGCTGAAAGAAAAGGGTCATTTGAGGAGTCCCCTTGTCATAGGGTGCGTATATAAAATAATATAATATTATATACTAAGCTCAGGTGAATGAATAGAGGGAAAAAAATCGAATTTCGAGGAGTTTTTTGTGCTCCTCGACTAACGAATTGGCGTAAATTCGCCTGAGTCGAATGATTCGAATAGATCGAGCGAAAAAACGCTGCGACTATTCGCCCATTCGATAGTCGAAGTACTGTCTCTTTTAAAAATCATTCGACTGCCTACTTCGCCAGATTAAACCTACCGAATTGCTTTAAAAGCCTATGGGAAAGTACCATAGGCTTTTTTTCTAAGTTTTTGATCGGATAAAAAGGCATTCGATCGAATGAAAATCCTTTGATCGAATATTCACTCTTCTCCATGAAGGCTGTTTTTTGCGGATACAGATGAGATAGAGAAATCTCAAACTAATTTTTTATGTATTCAGTTGAAATTAAAGTCAAAATTCAAACATCAAAACAGGATTCTTTCAAAGGGAAATTAACATATATAATTTTTGCAGAGGGGCAGCCAATTGTTTCGAAAATTGTTTGACATTATAAAAATAAATGGTGATATTACATATTTAAAAAGCTTGAGAGATGCATGATGATTTACCAGCTTTAAAAATTTGTTCAAGTACTTATTCATCAAGAAAAATGTAAAATTAATTTTTTGGGGAATTTGAATGTGGACATCAAAGCTCTAATTTTAATGTAAACAGTTCCCATTTGCAGGAGTGACTGATAGCAAAATAAATTCAATGAATTATTTCAATGAAACACAGGCTCGTTTTCAGAAGATAGTAGAGGGATTGCTTGGTTTATCATTATAAGTATGAGCTTTCCATTATTTAAAGGGTTGTATTTAGTTATATGTAAAAAAGAAAATGGAACAGATTCATACAAAACGTAATTCAAAATGTAAAACAGAGTCAACTGACTTCCTACAAAAGGCTACTAGCCTGGACAAACCTTGGTGAATCCCTCCCCCCCCCTTTTTAAAAGATATAAGAAAATACCCGACTCTATTAAAGGTCAGCAATAAGTCTTTAAATCTACATTATACCATTAGGGCACTAAGTCATAGTCATACTGGAGAATGATGGGTGGAGAAAGAGAGAGATGTGATGTCAGGTGAAGAAGCAGTTCACTTCCTTATCTTCTGAGCAGTTAGAAACATACCACCCACCCTCATTTTTGCATATTTTGTAAAATGTCAGGAGGTTTCTCTTCTTTTATGTTTTCATATTATCTATTAATAACCAAATGTGGATGTTTTCCTGCATGCACTGTTAAATTGTGGTTTGTGTATATTAATACAATGTTTCCCATCACCGCAGAGGTCTGGAAGGATTTTTTTTTCCTTTTTGAGGCATAATTGGCACTGGCTTCACACTGGTTTTTTGCCTTCCTCTGGATCAAAACGGTGGATATATGATAATATATATAATGTATTTCAAGTTTTTTTGTCACAGCAGTGGTAGGAGCTTGCCAGAGTACTGCACAATAAATTTAGAAGACGAATAAAGGAGGTTCTCTCTTGATGCAGACACTACTTGTGCTACGTTGTACCTTGTGCTACCTTGTGCTAGGTGACAGCATGCTTGAATTTCTTATCAGGGCTGCTTAATTTTTTCTCATAGTGGGTAGTAATGGGTGAATTTATTTGCCAGGCATCGATTCTCGGCGAATTTCATAATTTTGCCACCTGCAAATTTTTTTGCAAAACTGCTGCAAAAATTTGCTGCCGGAAAATTTTTTGTAAAAAAAAAATGTTGCTGCCCGTTGACTTTAATGCATTTGGGTACAAAATCTGCACATGTAAAAATTGTTGCACGTATAGAAATTGGCGCACGTCAAAATAATTTTGACACCCATAATGTGAATTTTTCGTCGTTTTACTAATTATTTTCGGAGTTTTGCTAATTTTTTGGGACAGATTCACCCATCACTAATGGTGGGAGATGCAGCTCCTGCTGGTAGCAGAGTTTGGGGGCATGCTCTCTGTAAGGTAGGCAGCTTAAAGGGATACTGTCATGGGAAAAAAAAATATTTTCAAAATGAATCGGTTAATAGTGCTGCTCCAGCAGAATTCTGCACTGAAATCCATTTCTAAAAAGAGCAAACAGATTTTTTTTATATTCAATTTTAAAATCTGACATGGGGCTAGACATATTGTCAATTTCCCAGGTGCCCCAAGTCATGTGACTTGTGCTCTGATAAACTTCAATCACTCTTTACTGCTGTACTGCAAATTAGAGTGATATCACCCCCTCCCTTTTCCCCCCAGCAGCCAAACAAAAGAACAATGGGAAGGTAACCAGATAACAGCTCCCTAACACAAGATAACAGCTGCCTGGTAGATCTAAGAACAGCACTCAATAGTAAAAACCCATGTCCCACTGAGACACATTAGTTACATTGAGAAGGAAAAACAGCAACCTGCCAGAAAGCATTTCTCTCCTAAAGTAAAGGCACAAGTCACATGACTGGGGGCAGCTGGGAAATTGACAACATGTCTAGCCCCATGTCAGATTTCAAAATTGAATATAAAAAAATCTGTTTGCTCTTTTGAGAAATGGATTTCAGTGTAGAATTCTTCTGGAGTAGCACTATTAACTGATGCGTTTTGAAAAAAACATGTTTTCCGATGACAGGATCCCTTTAATAATCAGTGGTGGATATAATGACATAGTGCTGATCTCAAGAGCATAGTAGCGATTTCTTATGGAAATCTGTTTTTGAATATTACCTTGGGGTGAGGCCTGCAAGGTTCTATTTATTTGATAAAATGTGAATAAATGCGGTGGCCGTTTTACCCCATTTCTGGTTCCCGGTGTTTCATTTACTGTAGGTATGTAACAATGGGATTCAGTGGAAGGGCTCAAAGCTAAGGGTCAGTTAAGGAACCCCTTTGTCAAGAAATATGTTCCTTATAATTTAGGTTTTTACTAGGTTTTTCTAATACACAAACTGACTATGACTAGTGATGGGCGAATTTGCGCCGTTTCGCATCGCCGAAAAATTTGCGAATTTCAAGCGAAATTCGCGAAATGGTGAAAAATTCGCGAAACGGCGCCGGCGTCTCGTTTTTGATGCCGGCGCCCGTTTTTGACGCCGGCGTCCGTTTTTTCGGAAATTTTTTTTTGACCTCGGCGAATTTTTGCAGCGAATTTTCGCAGGCGTTTCGCGAATTTATTCGCTGGCGGCGAAACGCACAAATTCGCCGCGAATTCGCGCCTGGCGAATACATTCGCCCATCACTAACTATGACACCTACAAATGCTGCAGTACTAACATGAATATTATATGTCCTATTAAAAATATATGTCCATGACCATACACATGTCAATGTGTTGACTTTTAATATCCTTATAGTGTAAAGAAGGGTTCTTGCAAGACAATGTTTTAATGACTTGAGACCAAATCAGCATCACTAAGTAGCAATAATAACCGGTGACATCACTAAGAGCCATTTTAAAAAATATATTTAGTTTTTATTTAAAAAACCCAATAGATATTTCCCCATTGATTATCACATTCCTTACTGTGTGGAAAATCTGCTCTATGGGATGTTAGAGCAGCAGGGATGAGCTCTATACCCTCTTGGAATGGTTAATCCCAGATAGTAAATTGATAAATCTAGAAAAGGCAATCATCTTTACAATTTAAAAAATATAAGTACATAATAAAAAAAAAAATCTGCCCCTGTATAGTTTTGATCCATGTGTCTAATAGTCTTTTTGTCAGGAAGAAGCATTTCCCATTCTGAGGCAAAGTGAAGACAGTTCTAGATTTCTCCTTTCTCTAGATCAGCTAGATATTCCTTATGATTTGCTCAGGCAAAAGGTTCAAATTGATGGATGACCCAATATGAAAATTGTATTAAGTGACTTTTTGTTTTTTGTTTTTTGTTTGATCTGTTTATATTTTTTTGTTGTCAGAGCACTAAAGGATTGTTATGTTTCTATGGTCATAAATGTAAAGAGCTACACATTTAGCTAACAGCGCACAGGTCGAATATCGAAGTCGAAGAATTTACCGTATTTAGATCGATCAAACAATCGAAGGAAAACTCATTCGATCAAATGATTAAATCCTTCGAATCGAACGATCAGAAATTGCTAGGAAAGCTTATGGGGAAGGTCCCCATAGGCTAACATTGGTGCTCGGTAGGTTTTAGGTGGCGAAGTAGGTGGTCAAAGTTTTTTTTAAAGAGACAGTACTTCGACTATCGAATGGTTGAATAGTTGAACGATTTTTAATTCGAATCGTTTGATTCAAAGTCGTAGTCGAAGTAGCCAATTCGATGGTTGAAGTAGCCAAAAAAAAACTTCGAAAATTTCCTTCTAATCCTTCACTTGAGCTAATAAATGTGCCCCCACGTGTAGTGACAAGCTGATCTCATCCCATTTTTCTGTTCTTTTTCTCTCATTTGCCTTGGTAAGTTGGCAGACAGATCCTTCCTCGATGTGGCCACCCATTTTGGGGCAAATTGAGCAGATCTTATCATTTAGTCCCCACTCATTGGTTCATAAAGGGGTATATGCAGAACCACTTGGAGAGGACCACAGCATCTGGCAAATGCAGTCTTCTCCTAATGGGATTTTTTAAATATGCTGATTTTTCATAGATATTGGTCAGACCGGCCTTTTCAAGGAGATGCTGGTTTAGGGAGCACTTTTGTTTTAGACGGCAGCTATTAAGAAGCTTTTCCGAAAATAGTAGCTTCAGCCAGGTGTGGTTGTTGGATTGACTGTTAAGAAAAGCAGAGGATAAGTGGGAATTTCAAGTTTATCATGGTCACTCTCTAAGGTCATTCATACATTATGTAAGGCTATATTAGATTATATTGTGTTTTTATTAATGGATATTAAACTATATAGTAATAGGTTTACCCCATTACTATAATGCTTTAGACATTGCTCTTGTTGATACACGTATGGGACCTGTTATCCAAAATGCTTGGGACTTTGGTTTCCGGATATAGGATCTTTCCATAATTTTGATCTCCATGCCTTAAATCTGCTAACAAATAATTTAAACATCAGATAAACCTAATAGGCTGGTTTTGCCTCCAATAAGAATTAATTATATCTCATCTGAGATCAAGTACAAGATACTGTTTTATTATTACAGAGAAAAGGAAATCCCATATCTACACCAGAATCATAATATTATCTAATTAATATGATATATGCAGTAGGTGACAAAATGAGAGACTTTAGGTCCCAGTGGAGGATAAAGTTTTTATCTCTGATGTGTCAATTCTGTAATATAATAAAAAAGCCTTTTCATAGAAGATAAACTTCCATTAATGGCTATACTAAGAGAAAATAAATGGTAACATTAAAAAAAGGCGTTCAATGAAAAGTAAGGAGTAAAACTTCACAATTTAGTGAAATTAGTATTCAAACTTTCTCATTCTGGAATTGAAATGCCGAGAACTGACGGAGCACACAAACTGAAGAATATCCGAATAAATGAACCAAATTCCAGCTCTACAAAAGCCATCTTGTCCTGTCATTTCTTACAAATGTGTTCATAAACGAGGCATCTGATGTTCAAACATAATGTTTTCTATAAAAACTGTCTATATATTACAGTGAAAAATGGCTTTTGCCTTGACATTCACAAATCAGTCCTTTATGATATTTCCCAATAACTCACTCATCAAAAGATGCAGACCTAATGGAAAGTGAGGGCTAAAGTAATTGAACATACAAACAATCCGAGATATTCATATAATATATATCATGAACGGGTGAGAAATCAATATTTTATTATTGTGATAGATGGAGAAGAAAAAACTGGTTTAAGTCTCTCTGCTATCGTCTAACTTACTGCTGTGAAATGTTCATAAAGGACCACTCTTCGTTTCAATGGGGAACATTTTTCAAATTATAATATAATGTTATTTTTAGTGTTTTGTCATGTTTTTCAATGTATGTGTTATTATTTAAACTTTGTTAAGATGCCATTGTATCCAAGGTTGCCTGTTTACATATTTTGTTATCAGTTATCAGCATATAAATAGCATTTTCCATAGGAGAAGCAACTCTCTTGTTATATCATACCATGTAAAGAGTGATATCATAAAATAATTACTTTATCATAGGTATTCCCATTACGAAGTACCATTCCACAGAAAATATAAGGTTATTTAAGAGCCCAACCTTCTTCATTTAATATAAGATATCTTAATATTTCCCCCTAATATTTACCGGTACGGATCTTCGAATGTCACGAAATCGGAAAACTTTGTGACATTCGGCGGTAAATGTTCCTACTGCGCATGCGCCAGAAGACGCTGGTCAAAGCAGGAAGAAGACGCGTGGCTGTCGGGGCTGTAATGAGTGAAAAGCAGGGTATTCTAGGGTAGAATAATTCCCAGAAAAAATGGTGTAAAAAGCTGTGTAAAATAAATGGTGAATTTATTAAGGTGTGTTTTGATAATAAATCTTTCCCTTAGTGTACTTCAAGGATATGTTGTGAACAGTATTACAAAAGAAGCATATAAGTGTCTGACTAATATGACTGTGTTACATGACCAACATAAAAAAGCAAATCAGACTGCACTTACTTTTTCTGCCCAAGTTTGATAATTGGGTACACGTCTAGTAGCCTATTCACAATGGCTGCTCCAAGGTATACAAATTTCATCCAGTAGACAGCACTTCCTTTTCAATAAAACCGTCTTTATTCTTATTTGGACAGCAACATCATGCAACGAGTGGAGTGCCACTCGAAACGTTGCATGATGTTGCTGTCCAAATAAGAATAAAGATGGTTTTATTGAAAAGGGAGTGCTGTCTACTGGATGAAATTAACATGACCAACAGGAAGGGGCAGATTTATCAAGGGTCGAATTTCGAAGTAAAAAATATCGAATTCGAACTTTTTTCATAGAATTCGGGTATTCTGTGGTCAAAGTAAAATAGTTCGATCAAACGATTAAATCCTTTGAATCGAACGATTCGAACAATTTTACCGTACGATCGAACAATTTTACTTTCGACTTCAAAAAACTTAGAAAAATGCTGTAGAAGGTCCCCATAGGCTAACATAGCACTTCGGCAGGTTTAATTTGGCGAAGTAATGAAGTCGAAGTTTTTTTAAAGAGACAGTACTTCGATTATCGCATGGTCGAATATTTGAATAATTTTACTTCGAATCGAATTCAAAGTCGCAGTTGTCGTATCCTATTCGATGGTCGAAGTATCCAAAAAATTACTTTGAATTTCACATTTTTTTACTTTGAATATTCCCTCGAATTCACTTCGACCCTTGATAAATCTACCCCCAAGAGTACTACCATACCAAGTTCCCAAAACACATCTTTAAAAATCAGTTGCTAGTGAATGCTGCCATGATTTGCCTTTGGGAAAATGTGACTCAGCCCTGGCCTTATTGATCTTCAGGCATTTGGACAGTATTGTGGGCCAAATAATGCATCAAGTGTGCTGTTGATTTTCTGATTGATCTTGAGGACCCTATGAGATTTCTATTCTTCTATTCCTTTGGGGCACATTATGAATATTCTGATTCACTTTGAGTAAATGTGTTCTCTTCAATGTTTCTGTGAAGGTTCTCATTCATTTGGGTCATGGTATATCTACAAGTCAAATCAATTGGGCTTGCTGTATTTTTTCTCTTGAAGACATTTGTGTAATCATAAGACTGGCATTCACAATTCAGAAGTCATAGATTCTGTACGTTCTCTTCAATGCATTTTGGAGACATTGTAGGGTGTCATCTGTTACTGAATTATTTTTTCAAAAATCTCAAAAAATTCATGATTTTTCTATATTTCTTGAAAGTGTTAAAAATCCAAGATTTATTGACTGTAAAAACCACAGAAAAAACTCATATAAAATGTTGCCAGGTAAAAGGCTGTCAAGGTCCTATAGAAGTCAATGGGAGATGCACTGATTGTGTTTTTAATCAATTCAAACTTTTAGGAGTTTTTCTGATTTTCTAATTTTTTTTAGAGGTTTTCATATTTTGCAGTGCATCATTCAGCTTTTTTTTCATTAAAGCTTTTTAGCTTTTTTTTCAAGATATTAAAGGATACATGTACTGTTAATATGAATGAATTTTGTTACAACCACATCACCTGCTGGTCATTTTCTGACCACCAGTAGTCAAGGAAAAGTTGTCGGGAAAAGAAGAAAGAGGGCTGTTCTGATGTTCTCCTGGTTAGGAAAATAATTATATTATTATTTATTTAAAAAAACAATAATGAATGTACATTGCAAAAGTGCTTAGAATAATACTCTCATCAATTTAACAGTCACTTATTATAAAGGTTTATTTATCCTTTAAGGGTCCCAGAAATACAATCAGTGCCATCTTTGTTCTTATCATTATCCGTTGTGCAATATAAATACAAAGTAATGAGTGTACCTACGAGTGTATATCTATCTACCGATAACACAAACTAAGATTGTTCTTAAAAATATTTTATAAAATCCAAACTAAAAAAAGTAGAATCTGAGCTGAATAATAAATCTCGAATATGTAAGGACAAGCAAACATTATATTTATTTTATTCATACTATATTATATTCAAGTACATCTCAAGTAATTACGGGTGAATCTTGTATTGTAATACTTTCCATTGCTGCTGATGATTAGAAAAAAAAGTAGGCTTCCAAATTACTTCAAAAGACATTTTCAGCGCAGAAAAGTAAGACGTGATTAGATGCCATTTTTATGATAGAATATCAACCCACACATATCTAATAGCCAGTCAGCAAGAAAAAAAAAATTAAAAAAAAATTAAGCTGATATAATAACTTTTACTAGAAATGCAATGCTAACAACTCATATTTCCTGATAATGGTTTGGAATGATGCTGTTGTATCGAGATGATGATTATATAATAAAATACAAGGCAGGGAGGATGTGAGTCTTTTAGGTGTTATTTTTGCTAACTTTATGACTGTAACAAAGTAGGTTACAATCTTATGTACATGTTATAAAGGCCAGCAATATTGTTACTAATGGTTTCTGATGAGTGTCAGGCAAGTTACCGCGGAAGAAATTCTTCTCCTATAAAATACCACCACTCCAAACGCTCAAGAAGCCAGGCTTTAATGCATTGATAGGGAACACACGTACAATTATGTCGTACAAATGTTCCAAAATTATCATTTCTTAGACTATGCTTATACCTTCCCATCAACCCTTAGTCCAACACACTCCACCAATCAATGTTCAGCTTTCTTGTTCACATCAGTTCATCTCCTTTGATGTATCTTGGGTCTGTATGGTCTTTGAGGGATGTGGTGGTTGATATGACCCTCAAGGTCATGGGGATCAGTGATTCAGCATACTTTTAGTTATAAACTACCTATGGCAGGAAAACAAATATGACTTTGCATACTTTTAGTTGTATACAACAATATGGCGGATGTAAAACCAAGCTACAATTCTGTTATGTAGGCCTCTGTAACCCCTAATTTAGGGCCTAGCTAATTGCCCCATAATTATGTGAGCTATAACTTACAGTATCCTCACAATCTCTCCTCTTGGTGCTGGTAAAAAGGGTGGAGGAGTGTGTTTGTATGTAAAACCTGAAGTAAAGCCATGCACTACAGAAATAACCATTGATGGCACTGGGGAGGGTGTGGAGTCCCTTTGGGTAGAGATTTCAACTGGGCAAAAGGTTACAAAGAAAATTATCATTGGTGTATATTACACACCACCTTGTATAAGGGAATAGAATGAAGCCCAGCTACTTTTACAAACAGAAGAGGCTTCAGAACTAGGTCAAGTTATTATTATGGGTGACTTCAATTATCCAGATATCGACTGGGTAATGGGGTTGCCAAGTCAGAAAAAGTGAGCAGGTTTGTAAATATGCTAAATTACTTTTTATTTCAGCTTGTACCTACTAGAAATTAGTCTCTTTTTGATCTTGTAAATAACTAATAATACCAAATTTATATCTGGCACTTGCATGGGTGAGCATTTAGGAACAGTGATCATAACATGGTCTCCTTCGAGATTATGTTGCAGAGGAAATCTTTTTAGACATGCATAAGGGCATCTCTGCAACATATTATTCAGGGAACTTAGTGAGTTTAGTTCTGTGATTGTCAAACCTCTTAACTTAATTTTTCAGGATTCACTGAGGCCTGGCATGGTGCCAAGAGCCTGGAGAATTGCTAATGTGGTGCTGCTATTCAAAAAGGATCCTATTCTCAGCCTCAAAACTATAGGCCGATTAGTCTGGCATCAGTGGTAGGAAAGCTTTTTGAAGATACTGGACTTCATAATAATATGAGTTTGTGCCAGCATGGTTTTATGGGTAATAGATCTTGCCAGACTAATTTCTTTTTATGAGAAAGTGAGCAGGGACCTTGATTCTGGGATGGCAGTGGATGTGACTTTACTGGTTAAAATAAGGAATATTGGCCTGGAACATAGTATTTGTACTTGGATAGAGAACTGGCTAAACAATAGATTACAAAGAGTGGTGGTAAATGAAATATTTTCTAATTGGACCAGTGTTGTTAGTGGAGTACCGCTGGGCTCTTTTGCTTTTCAACTTGTTTATTAATGACCTGGAGGTGGGCATTGAAAGTACTGTTTCTATTTTTGCTTTTGATACTAAATTGTGCAGAACTATAGGTTCCATGCAGGATGCTGCCACTTTGTGTGAGTGATTTGACTAAATTGGATAACTGAGAAGCAAACTGGAAAATGAGGAAAAATGAGGAAAAATGAGGAAAATGTTGATAAATGCAAGGTTATGCACTTTAGCAAAAATAACATGAATGCAAGTTATACACTAAATAATGTATTGGGAGTTTCCTTAACTGAAAAGGATCTATGTTTTTTTGTGGATAACAAGTTGTCTAATTCCAGGCAGTGTTATTCTGAGGTCAGTAAAGAAAATAAAGTTCTGTCTTGCATAAAAAAAGTTATAAACTCAAGGGATGAAAACATAATTTTGCCTCTTTATAGGTCCTGTAAGGACTCACCCTGTGGTCTAGTGGGCAACGGGGTCCCCTGCACCTGCCGCGTGCGTCCTTTCCCTTGCTGTGCCGGCTTCCCTATGTCGCGCGCAACACACACTTCCGGGTTTTATGCGCCGGCGTGATGACGTCATCGCGTAAGGGCGCGAGATTCAAAGTATTTAAAGGGGCCTTGTAGTAAAAACCACTGCCTGTTATTAGGTTCTATTTAGAAAGTTCCTAGGTGCCTTGCTTTGTTTAATCTTATCTGTTATACTGTGTATTGACCCTTGCCTGCCTACTTTACTACTCTGACTTCTCCAATCCTGATCCTGCCTGCTTGTGACTACTCTGACTTCTCCAATCTGACCTTTGCCTATCCTCCGACTATTCTACGTTCTCCAATCCAGATTCTGGCCTGTCTGACAATTCTCTGCTTGTGCTGGCCCGGCCTGCCTGTTTCTGGTGGTGTTCTTCCTTCCAGTATCTTGGTGAGATGATCGTGCCCCTTTGCTCGTCCAGAACTTAGCTTAGCTCCTCTCTCAAATAAGACCTGGCGGCATCCGATTAGCCGAGGGCTCCTCCCGAGGTGAAAGGCGGTGGTTAGAGGCAGTTGTGAGAGCGGAGACCAGGGAGCTTAGCTTGGGTTCTGGATATAGGGTGCCAAATGTGACAGGTCCCTGGTAAGGCCTCACCTAGAGTATGCAGTGCAGTTTTGGGCTCCAGTCCTTAAGATGGATATAAATGAGCTGGAGAGAGTGCAGAGATGGGAAACTAAACTGGTTAGAGGGATGGAAGACTTAAATGGGTAGACTGTGAAGTTTGGGGTTGTTTTCTCTGGAAAAAAGGCTCTTGCAAGGGGACATGATTACACTTTACAAGTACATTAGAGGACATTATAGACAGATAGCAGGGGACCCCCTTCAGACTAGAAGAAAAGAACTTTGCTATTACATGCCCTTTAATTTTGTACAATTCAAGGGGTACTACATACAATGGGAGATGTGTACAATGTACAGCCAGCAAATTGGTGAACACAGCTAATTTCAACAGGTGCAGTTGGTGCAAGTGTATTACATTTTAATTTGCAACTATCACTGCATCCTGGTTCAAAGAGGGCAGTATCAGTATAATCATATAATCTTTCTTGTCAGGGGCTTATGGCCTTGTTAGAAGACAACTAACTTGGGGGTAAGTCATACAACATACATTTTACTCTACAGTTATAACCCATAACAACCTATTTGAATTTTTCATTAATTAATCTTATAGTTAATTGTCAATATGTTATTTTTGGAAACACTCCTTCCTTTCCTTAATACTGGAATAGCATGAAGGAGTGTGAGGAGAGGAATGGAGAATTAGTCTCCCCAGACCTTCTGCTCTCCTGTGCCACGTGTTGCTTATAGACCTTCTGTGTCACAAAGTATCCAATCTAGGGTCTCACTCTGGATAGGTAGGTGTGAGATGTGACGCTAACCATAGTTACAACATCACCCGGCAGTGCATTCCACAACCTCACTGTCCTCACTGTGAAGAACCCCCTACGTTGCTTCAAATGAAGCAATGTAGGTAATCAATATTGTGCTGAATAGGCTATTCAGCACAATAACGATTACAATGCCATTTATGATTATCAAAAAGCCACTTACCGACCTTGCCACTCCATTCAGAGCTGATAAACTTATATCAACACGGGACCCACTACCATTGCATTGTGGATTCAGGAGCTTTAACTGGGAGCTTTATTGTCTTGACAAACTCTCTCATTTGATGCCATCCCGGACAGCATCCTTACCAACATATGGATTTTACACCCTCCACATGCACAATGATTCACAGCATGACGTAATTAAGGCCATCCACAGTGGTCACTACACAGTAATTGCAATAGTTGTTTTAGCATAATTTCATTTGCATGCACCTCTCAGATGCGATTCGGTTGAATCTCAGTGGTGAGCAAATACTAAGTGGAGAGGGATCCCTCCTCTCACATGCAGCGCTGCTGGTTTTAAATGTTTTTAAATATACTATGGCATGGTGAGAAATAAATATTGCCTTTTAATTTTGTATACAACATCTAAGTCGTGAATTCTGCTGTAGCTTTAATTTGGGCATCCTTGTACACAAAATCATGCACATAAGGCCTTCTAGAATAACGCATTGTGGATTTTTAACTTTTAGTAGGCAATACCAGGTACAGCTGGTTGAGTCCCTTCCAAGTCATCTGTGGACATGGGCAACAGAGCCAGATCCCAGCTGGTACTCACATGGGCCAACAGGCTTGTTTTGCCAGGTCAATGAACAGCTCAGAGGCGTATAAGAACAACAAAATACTTTGGTGAACAAACAGGAAAGAAAAACTATCCCCAGCCTATTGCACTCAGCTGTCTGAGAACCTTCAGAGGAATTTCAAGTGATCCTTCTCAAGGTAAGGCTTCAGAGTTGTGCCCTGTTGTTAGAGGATTATCACATTTCATTTGTATTACATTGAGAAGAGCAGTTATTTACATCTCCAAGTGCAGTGAGCAAAGTGAAGTAAGTGCCCGTTTTGTAAGGTTGTAGCCTCACAGAGCATTGTTTTTTTGGTTGCTGGCGTCAGTGACCCCAATTTGGCAGAAAACGTAGGCATATAATTCAACCATGTCAACAACTATAAGTGATGTGAACTACCTTTTAAAATAAATATAATTAATCAACATGAGGACCAGGAAATGGATTTCTCTATGCAAGCAAAAAAAGAAAATGGAAATATTTTTCTACAAAACTAAATTAAGGAAAGCTTTACCACATTAGATAAGATTTCACATTGATTTCAGGCAATAGTAAACACTTTTTAATGTAATAACTGTATCCCTTTAATGACTGTTCCCTTTTTAAAGGAATATTATGTACTGTACTTGTAAAACTGGTGTATTTGCTTCAGAAACACAACTATAGTTTATATAAACAAGCTGCTGTGTAGCCATGGGGGCAGCCATTCAAGTTGGAAAAAAGGAGTAAAGGCACAGAGTACACAGCAGATAACAGCTCTGTAGTATACAATGGGATTCTTCAGAATGTATCTGCTGTGTATCCTGTTCTTGAATGGTTGCCCCCCTGGCAACACAGTATCTTGAACTATAGTAGTACTTATCTGTTATCTACTGTGTATCCTGTGCTTGAATGGCTGTCCCCATGGCTACACAGCAGCTTGTTTATAAAAACTATAGTAGTACTTATCTGTTATCTACTGTGTATACTGTGCTTGAATGGCTGCCCCCATGGCTACACAGCAGCTTGTTTATATAAACTATAGTAGTACTTATCTGTTATCTACTGTGTATCCTGTGCTTGAATGGCTGCCCCCATGGCTACACAGCAGCTTGTTTATATAAACTATAGTAGTACTTATCTGTTATCTACTGTGTATCCTGTGCTTGAATGGCTGCCCCTATTGCTACACAGTAACTTGTCTATATAAACTGTAGTAGTCTGCCAGAAACAAACACACTCGTTTTTCCAGTGATGGGCAACAGTACATTATAATGTTATTCCTTTAAAACACTTAGTTTTTTGGTGTCCCTTTTAGTGTCAATTATTTTTGGCAGATATCCTAGTATCTACTGTACAACATCTGCATTATAACACCAAATGGGTTAAAGGGGTGGTTCACCTTTTTTAAAAATTCCACTATTTGGTCCCTACCAAAATAAGCAAAATATGCATGTACAAAGAGACAACTAACCCAGTTAAAGGGACAAGTGCTCTTATAAAGGTTGTGTTCAGGACGAGTCAGGGCAGCACCATCTTCATCTCCGCAAACCTTGGCTCTCCTAACTCATTAGCATTATAGTATCTGTATAGGCTGGAACAAATAAGACCATGCTAATGACTGAAGAAGAAATGGGCATGAACAGTAAATAGAAGATAGTGATGTCCTGGCACAGTGAAACAGAAGGCTGGTGACCTTCTCTTCCACTGAGGCATGGACCCCCTGAGCTGAATAGGCACTCTCTTTGCACATAAATATCATTGAAATTCTCAGTTTTTGTTAAATGGACCCTACTGAATAGGGACAGTAAACCAGTAAAGTGTAATTATTAAAATAGATGCACCACCACTTTATACAAGGCAAGGTGAAATCTCAAGTAGAAGTAAAGACAACCTTCCATAACATTCTATGTTCCTCTGTTAGCATTTCTGCTAATTGAACATTATTTAAGGGTTACATGTGACATTTAGGGGCAGATTTATCAAGGGTCAAAGTTAACATTTTTATTTTCAAATTAAAATGTTCGAGTTTTTTTATGTCCAAAACTGTGAAATTCGACAAGGGAATTGTTAAAATTAGGGGCAGATTTATCAAAGATCGATGTGAATTTTTGTGCACCTCGACTAGGGAATAGTCCAAATTCGATTTGAATTTGAAAAAAATTAGACTTCAACCATTCAACATCTAAAACCTGCCGAATTGCTGTTTTAGCCTATGGGGGACCTCCTAGAACCCATCTGGAGTCAATTGGTGGACTTTGAAAAACCTAGTTTTTTTGGGGGGAAAACTTTGAATCGATTAGATTGAATGCACTATTAATTTGATTTGAATGATTCAAATTTAGTCAAATACAGACCTATTTAATCATAAAAGGAACTATTTGGCCAAAAAAATTTTGACTTAATTTCGGTTGGTCTTTTTGAATCGAATTTCAAAGCTTTTCAAATTTGAAAATCGACCCTTGATAAATGTGCCCCATAGATTCGAGTTTTTTTAAAAAATTCACATTCGATTTTAGCCTATGGAAGACGTCCTGGGATCAATTTGGAGTTGTTGGCAGCCTTCCTGACATTCAAGTTTTTTTAGTAAAAAAAAATTCGACCCTTGATAAATCTGCCCCTTTGTATTTTCTTTCTTTCTATTCTCTAATAGTAGAATACACTTACCATTGTCAGGAATAAAATAAAACACGCTAAACAATTGCAAACTGCCTTACCATACAGTAATTTGTGATTTGACATATTTACTTCTAAAATATATGTTTTTTTTATTTTAACCTCTCCACCATTCTAATGGTTTCATAAGGATGGACTTTTGTAGAAGAATAAATTATTTCCTGCATATATTGCATGACAAATCACTGCATATATGACTCGAAAAATCAAGCAAAATTTGATAAAATAATGTTTTTATTAGCATAATCTCCACATTGCATTACATGTGCTGAAGGGCTGTACTTTATGCACATTATTTATAGCAAAGAATCAAACACTGTGTCCCAGCTGTGCCAAGCTTTGTTATGGATGTATCGAAAGCATAATTAGTATCCACGTAAATACTGGAAGCAAAGCCATTTTCCACTCTTTGTGCACAAATTATATATTAGCTAAAATATCCGAATTTTCTATTTTAAGTTAAAATGGCATATTGTAAGAGAAACCCCTGTGGTGAAACTTAGGTTCAAAAGGCAAATCCCATACTTGCATTTTAAGTCTCTTCATCTCTTTTTTTCTTTTAAATAGATATATGTATTTTTAAGCAATAACGTTTAATGTAATTCCTCATTATGCACAGCACTACCATCTCCAGGAGAATGCTGAGATGCATTTTTCTTTGTGCAATTTACTTTATTTAACATATAAAAAAAACATTTAAAATATGTATTGACCTATTTTGCGTTTCTGTATTTAACTAATAGGGACAGAATGACTGTTATTAAAAATAAAAAAGACAACTAAGCAGGACAACTGAATGTTTTATTATATAAATGGATGAATTAGCCCTGAAGCATCTGCTTTTGTGACAGATACCTTCAAGGAGTCAGGGCAGCTCAATCTTCTACTGTGCATGCCCTAGCTCTCTTAATTCATTAGTATAATATTATTTGTAATAATAATTATAATGTAATGTATATATCTATGTAGAACATGGACATGCACAGTAGAAGAAGATAGTGTTGTCCTGGCTGTTACGTGAATGAGGGCAGGAAATGTAGCGAAACAGGAGGACCGGGACCTTCTTCTCCACTGAGGCATGGACCTCCTGAGCTGGGTTCGCCTTTTCTTTGCACATGAGCATTAGTATGTTCAGTTATTGTTAAATAGATGCCATTGCTAAATTCCTTATTGTAATTGTACTGTATTATTTTTTAAAACGGTGCACCACCCCGTTAAACAAGACATGGTGGAATCTCATGGAGAAGTAGAGACAACCTCTCTTACATTATTTAAAAATTATAAATGTTACATTGAGTATTTCTTTTTTTGGCTGAAGTGGAGAGCAATGGGCAACAATAATACTGTCTGTGGCTTTCTCTCCGGCAAAGCAGACTGAATGGCAAAATTCTTGCAACTGGCAAAACTGCAAATTTCACCTTGAATCTGTAACAGGCAAAAGCTCATCCTTATGTCTCATCCTTATGTCTCAGGAATACAAGAATTTATAGCAAAATGTTTTTTTTAGATGAAAGCCTAAATTCAAAGATATTTGCCATCGTTGGTTCTCTGGTACTTTGCTGGACAGAGACAAAATTAACAATACAGCAGGATTTAGGGTGGAAGAAGCAATTCTTGCAATTTTTTTTAAAATGATAACTTGGGACATATAAGCTCCTTGACATATGTAACAAAATCTTATGTGTTACTGTTTTATGTAACGCTAGTGGTTTATTATTAGAAATGGCAATAAAAACTGTTGAAAAAGGACTATCCACCTGGAGCACTCCAAACATACAGTATGTCAAACGCCTGGGTGCTGGTTATATAATATCCATCCAAATAGCAAAGAAACCGCACTCAAGGTCTTTTAAGGTGAAAAAATCGAATCATATTTATTTCGAAGTTTCGGCTCCTAACTCTAAGCTATCCTCAGGACGGCTTGAGTTGATTTTTTCACCTTAAAAGACCTGGAGTGTATATATATATATATATATATATATATATATATATATATATATATAAAAGTTCAAAAGAAAGCACTCACGGCCTTGACCATCAGGGGTATTTCAAAGTGTATTTATTCGTGCATGGTGCATCAACGCGTTTCGGCTCTAAAAGAGCCGTCGTCAGGATGAAACAACAGGAAGTGAGACATTTCAATAAATAGTCATAGTATCCAATCAGCATGTCAATATGTAAAACACATAGAGTGAATAACAAGTACCACCTGCCCACAAGTGTGTTGGTTAATAAATATGTACACACCCTCCTGGGTGTCTACAAACCCATATCATGTGACAAAGTTTTGTAAAAAAAGATCATATATCAAGTTTGAAATATATTATAATATATTAAACAAGTTTTTCAATAAAAAATGTGTGCAGTGTATTAAATATAAAAATACATTACTATAATAAATCTACCCATGTAGGGAAATAAAAACATCATGGTCAGGGAACAGTATATCAAAAATAGCAACCATTATAAATATCATCTTGCGCTAATCCAAAGTTTTACGGGGCTAGAACATTTTATTCCAATATATCAATATCAATCCCAAAAAGGGTCAGTTATCATATTCTATCATCTGGAGGCCACTGAAATTACTCACCTCAGGTTTACAAAAAACTAGCTAAAGAGTACATTTCATTGAGCCCTTTAGGCGCCACCGTATCTAACATCCGCATCCATTTAGCTTCACGCTGTAATAGAAGTTAAGATCTATCTCCACCTCTTTTCAGAGGGGGGATATGGTCAATAAGGATTGCTCGTAATGTCGGCAGTGGGAAACGTTTTCGAATTGGACACAGGCTGACCTGCATCTCAGAATTTGTCGTTTACTGCATAGTATGCCCGTGTGGCCTCTATTATGTAGGTAAATGCATCACGACATTTCGGATGCGAATGAATAATCACCGATCTGTTATACGTACAGCTTTAGCTACAGGTAGAGCTGACACTCCGCTGGCTAGACACTTTTTGGGACAGAAACACCCACTGCCGACATTACGAGCAATCCTTATTGACCATATCCCCCCTCTGAAAAGAGGTGGAGATAGATCTAAACTTCTATTACAGCGTGAAGCTAAATGGATGCGGATGTTAGATACGGTGGCGCCTAAAGGGCTCAATGAAACGCGTTGATGCACCATGCACGAATAAATACACTTTGAAATACCCCTGATGGTCAAGGCCATGAGTGCTTTCTTTTGAACTTTTATTGATTAATTGGTCAGCACCCGGCGAGAATTTCCTGCAACTTACTTGCTGCTTTCAAATTAAACCCCCATACTTGGCTGCCCTTTTATTAGACACCAGTGGGATCACCTGACTATAGCTGGGAGGGGTGGGAGCTACAACATGGAGCTGGTCACTGCTCCTGTATAACTATAACAAACAAGGGAAAGTTGTGCTCACCACTATTTTTTAAAACCATTAGGCGGGGGTGCAATGAGGCTGTGACCACAAAATACATATAGTCAACTACAAGAGTCCTCTGCACTCAACCCATTATCAATATATTTAAGACAGCGACATTTGTGCATACTGCTACTGAAAAATGCCTTACCCTTTAAACAAAATGGTGTCTAATAAAAGGGCAGCCAAGTATGGGGGGTTTACTTTGGGGGGTTTACTTTGAAAGCAGCAAGTAAGTTGCAGGTAAAACCTAGTCCCTTTGTAAAATGTATAATTAAGCAATAGAATTCTTAATGAATCAGATGAAAATTAAGCGTAGGACTGGCCAGATATGGGATGACTTTGACGTAGTTGGCCAGCTTAAATATATTGCAATATATGGACAAACAATCCCTGTTTTGTTTAAAAGGTAAGGCATTTTTCAGTAGCAGTATGCACAAAATGTCTCTGTCTTAAATATATTGATAATGGGTTGAGTGCAGAGGACTCATGTATTTGTCTATATGTATTTTGTGGTCACAGCCTCATTGTACCCCCGCCTAATGGTTTTAAAAAATAGTGGTGAGCACAACTTTCCCTTGTTTGTTATAGTTATACAGGAGCAGTGACCAGCTCCATGTTGTAGCTCCCACCCTTTCCAGCTATAGTCAGGTGATCCCACTGGTGTCTAATAAAAGGGCAGCCAAGTTTGGGGGTTTACTTTGAAAGCAGCAAGTAAGTTGCAGGTAAAACCTAGTCCCTTTGTAAAATGTATAATGAAGCAATAGAATTCTTAATGAATCAGATAAAATTGAGCGTAGGACTGGCCAGATATGGGATGACTTTGACGTAGTTGTTCAGCTTAAATATATTGCAATATATGGACAAACAATCCCTGTGTTGTTTAAAGGGTAAGGCATTTTTCAGTAGCAGTATGCACAAAATATCTCTGTCTTAAATATATTGATAATGGGTTGAGTGCAGAGGACTCTTGTATTTGTCTATATATATATATATCTTTGAACAAACTCCCGTGCACATTTTTACCTTATTTATCCGTAAATTTACTTGGAAAAATCTGGTGCAGGAAAAGACTCAAACCGTAAAAAAATCAGAATTGCACAATTTTTTTAAATTTGACGTCTGAAAACTCTGATTTGTTTTGATTATTGTACAAAACCCAGCGCAGACCATGATATCTTCCAGTTGTATATGGGATATCTGCCATTGATTTCTACATGACCGTGGCAGGTTTAAGATGGAGTACTTTCTTCTTCTGAATTTTAGCAGCATCGGGGGGGGGGGGGGTGTATAATAAATCACTAAAAGTGTGTTTTTTCCCTCTGTAAAACCCTAACCAGAAATAAGCGGACTTTAATAAATGACCCCCTTAATCAGTAAAAACGACATTTTCCACAATTCTGTTATTATTCATCTTCTCAGATCTTGTAAATACAGAACATGCAAGGCATTGTGGGAACTGGGAGTGGAGGATGACTGACTGCTGAGGCAATATTGAATTGATATGAGCCATAGACAGTAGAGGATGGAATCACTTGAGATAGAAACTGTTCAACAGCAGTTACATTTAAAAATAAGTGTAAAACTTTTCAAAATGTTTTATATGTTGGAACGTTTCCAAACAATCTTAAGTCCATCCATCCAGTCTGTATAAACACATGAAATAAAAAAAATACCTAAACAGTAAATGCTGGAACCTGTCAAATAAAGCTGTCATCAGAAGAAGACAAACATGGCTTTCATAGATGGGCCACCAGGAGGAAGTTCTATCTCTCCATACCAGAAGATGGCAGTTCAGCTTAGGTTTCTAAAGTTGTACCTAAACCAAACAGAAGCCTTTAGAACAATCACATTATGTGTCAGTATTTTATTTGAACTATTTCTTGAAGATTACTTTAGCCTGAGACATTGGATGAAATCCCTAGAAAAGTTCCAGACGAGTCCTATACAGCGTGCTTTATAAGCACAACATCTGTTGGTGGTCCAGCCTTCACATTGTGTAAGAGTCTGTTTAAAGGCGAAGCAGCAGGGCTAACTTTTGTCAGCACAATACAGTTCAAACAGGCTGAAATACAGAAATTTCAAATGATGTTCGAAACAAATCATTGAATTATGAAGGCCTTTTGTTGAGGAACAGCCAGGGAAACTTTCCAGTAGCGCTTAAAGCAATCACAGCATCAGATAATGTCCTGTGGTGCTTTATTCAAAGGTCACAGCTCAGTTTTCCATGTACACTACTGATTAAAGTATAAGAAAAACAGCAGCTTGCAAGATGATCTGCACTCAAAGACTAAACTACCAACTGGCCATACAGTCACACACATTCCATGGGTAGTCCAAAAACACAGCAGAAACTATGGATTTCTGGCAAATCTTTGACTTATTTTGAAAATGATGAATATGTTTACTGTTCAATTGGTACTCAGATTTTAAAGGGCACATAAATGCCAACTTATTGAGAGAGCCAACATACATATTTTTATACTGCAGCAGTGTCAGGCTCTGCTGGGTTTTGATCCTGGGACCTTGTGGTTGCTGGCTGGCCTTTCTAACCACTGGGCCAGGAGCAGCTAGCAAAATCTCATTTCCTTTTCATCTGGGTCCCTAGTTTAGCTATTTCACCTCAGAATCCTTATTGGTGGTTTGGGATCAGCAAATCAGGGCTGACCCTGTCCTATATAAGCAGAGCCCTACTTACATTCCATGACTGAGCATTGGCCTTACTCGAGCACTGCCCCTGGCTCATGTACCTCTAGTTCTGCTCTGCCCTGCTCCTGGTTCCAGTACTGTCTCTCCTGCTCCAGCCCTATCTGTCCTCCTGCTCCAGTCTTCTTGTCACACCCCATCCTGACCTGGTTCTACTCTACACTGTCCTTTTCTCTCCCAGACTCTTAGCCATCTCCATCCAGTCACAGATTCATTGCCTGCTCTGTCTTGTTCCTGTCTGCTCATTATCAGCTCCTGTCTGAAGCACTTACCTTCCCTACATCTTCCTCATTAGTTCCCTCAACCTATACCTGACATGCTGTAGGTCTTCTCTAAAAATTCCACTGTCCTGTGTTGCTTGGATGGGGAGCATATGTCCACACAAGGGCTACGTGGAAAAGTAACAAGGTGCTTTCTTTCCTGGGCTGGTGTAGTGTTTCAGCTCCAACATTGGGGGGGGGTGGTTCTAACAAACTGTCAACCCCAACTGAATTAACAGAGCTGTCAAAATCTGATGGACCTTCATTTGCTTTGTTTGCAGATATTGGTAATAGTGACAACATAATAAGCTATAAATAAAGGAGTGTGCACAAATAAATATCATTATTGGCAGGCACATGACGTATAAAAGCTTGCATGTTTATTTTCCATAATTAAAGCAAAAAAGCCTGATGCATTTCATGCCACCAGGGGATACCTACTCTTAGGCTAAGAGTTAAGTGTCCCCTGATGACATGAAACATGAATACAAATTGAATACAATTATTGTATTGTATTTTTTTTTTTTGTACATTTTGGTTAAAAAGGCAAACATTACTATTACAGGTATGGGACCTGTTATCCAGAATGCTCAGGACTTGGGGTTTTCTGGATAATGGATCTTTCCATAATTTGAATCTTTATACCTTAACTCAACTAGAAAATCCATGTAAACAAGAAATAAACTCAGTAGGCTGGTTTTGCCTATAAGGATTAATTGTATCTTAGTTGGATCAAGTACAAGACACTGTTTTATTATTACTAAGAAAAAGGAAATCTTTTTTAAAAATTGGGATTATTTTATTATAATGAAGTCTATAGGAAACAGCTTTTCCGTAATTCAGAGCATTCTGGATAATGGGTTGCTGGATCCCATAACTATACAAACAAAAAGTTTGTACAGTACATAATTTGTACTCAATTAAGAGTAAAGAGTTTTGTTTACCACCTGATATGTTATAGAATTTCTTCTTCATACTGTATAGTAGATGCCCCTCTTTCTGTGAAAGCTTGGACCCTCGCTGAGTTAATACTTGCAGGTTATTTGATTGTATCTGATATTCTCTTTATATCTGTCTAGGTTGATATTGGGCTGAAGTCCAACATTCAGATATCAGACAACCGATAACCTCTGAAATGGTTTGAAGGAAGTGGCAAGGGGTATTTGTGCCCCTTATTGCGCTTGAACTTGCACCTTCAGGGGGTCATTCATGACCCCTCATGTTATTAGGATGATAACCATCCACTAATTTTTCAGATTTATCATTTAAAGTGAAGAGGAATGAGTTGTTAAGACGCCGGCACACTTTAGCACACACTGGCACACTCCAGCACAACATGTCACAAAATATTTTCTTTCAATGGAAAAGATCATGATAAGGACGTAATTAAACAGTGTGTCATGGAAGAGTATCTGAAACGTGTCTAGATTAAACTTGCTCCTCTCTATTCTAGCCCTTTCTATGTTGATCTAAACACGCTGGCTTCAATTCATTAGTTGTATAAAACAAGTATCTCTGTGCCAACAGATTAAAACAACAAGATGTGAATCACAGGCTATCAACAGCTATCTCAATGTATCTGAACAACACTAGAATTATAATCTAAACAAATATACTTTCTTTTTTTTTTCTTTTTTTTCTTTTGTAAAATTGAGATATTACAGAAATGTACTTTCTTGAAGTGACAAAAATTATTTCAAACTCTAAGGGGTGTATTTATTAAACTCTGAATGCAAAAATCACTAAAACATTTTTTTAAAATCTGACTTTTAAAAAATCACTAATTTTTCTGAATGTATTAAACCCAGAGAATCCAAAAATCTGGCATCTCAGACCTGTTGAGGTTGCAAAAAAGTCAATGGGAGAAGTCCCAATAATTTTTTGATGTGCATAGGGTTTCGTGCAAGCCCTTTGCTCTGCTGTTGCCCTGCATGTGAGAAATAAAGGCTTTTATTTTATGGAGTGCTGCCCGTTTGAATTCCTAACAAATTTCGTGCAAGCCCCCACAGTTTTCGGGTGAAAATTCCAAAAATTTTTTTAAAAATCGTATAAAAAATCTGGAAGAATCATGAAAATCTGATTTTTTTCCTGCAAAGCAAATTTTCGGGAAAATTTAATAATAAATACGCTTAAAGGGATACTGTCTTTTCAAAATGAATGAAATAACAGCTGCCTGGTAGATCTAAGAACAACACTCAATAGTAAAAACCGATGTCCCACTGAGACACATTCAGTTACATTGAGAAGGAAAAACAGCAGCCTGCCAGAAAGCATTTCTCTCCTAAAGTGCAGGCACAAGTCACATGACCAGGGGCAGCTGGGGAATTGACAAAATGTCTAGCCCCATGTCAGATTTCAAAATTGAATATAAAAAAATCTGTTTGCTCTTTTGAGAAATGGATTTCAGTCCAGAAGTCTGCTGGGGTAGTACTATTAACTGGTGCATTATGAAAAAAACATGTTTTCCATGACAGTATCCCTTTAAAAAACCCGAACAGATTTGATTGGAGTTTGTAGCAGAAAATATTGAGATTGATTTGGACTCCCTAACCCCCTAAAAGTGTTAAATGAAGACAACAGTAAATCTTGCTCAAAACAACTAATTTAGCATAGACCATAAAACTTGCATGTGTCTTAAGTATATAAAACATGCAGCCCCCACATTTCTACTATAGTCAGTTGCATGTACTTTCAAAATGGTTTTGTTTTATTTTTCTATATAGTCCCCATACACTTCATCCACTTTACTGCAATTACTTTAACCCCTTATAGAAAAAATCTTATGCTTGACCTTCAAACCAGGAAGTCACAGCTGCCTGTTCTGTACATGGATAGATTTCTTCAAAACTTGGAATAGGAAATAAATTGAGGGAGCCCCGTCAGGACTGCAGAGTGGATGATTTAGCTGCTGGAACCCGCATTTTTTGATGGCAGCTTGTGACTGATGTGACATGTGAACTGGCACATTGGCATGAAGAAGCACCACAACTGCTGTTAGTTTTCCTTGTCTTTTCTTCTTGATTGACTTCCGCAAAGCAATCAATGTGTTGGCGTAACTCTCCCTGGTTATGGTTGTCTTGTGTGGCATGAACTCCAGACGAAAAAGTTCTTCAACATCCCAAAACAGTTGCCATTACTTTGCCTGCAGATTGAACTTTTTTTGGGGTGGAGGATGACCTTTGCTTCCACCACTTTGACTCCATTTTGGATCTCTGTGATAGATCCAAGCATCATCTCCAGTCACCAAACAATGAAAAAAATTCTGGTCTTCATGAAGCATCTCCAAGTTCTCCGGACAGCACTGGAGCCTTGAGGCCTTCTGTCATGGTGTCAGCATTATTGGAACCCATCTTGCACTAATCTTTGACATGCCCAAACTTTCATGACTTATTTTCCAAACTGTACCTGCCAAAATGCTAATTTCTTCAGCAATTTTAAAAACCTTAATTTGTCTGACTGACAAAATTAAATTCTTAACTTCCTCGCACATTTCTGTGGAAGTTGCCTCCACAGACCGTCCAGTGCGAGGGTAATCTTCAATGGACTTTCCACTTCACTTAAACTGCTTGCTCCAAAATTTTACTTTGTAGGATGATAGTAGAGACTCCCCATAAACTGCAGTCATATGTTCATAGATCTCCTTTGTCTTTTTTATTTTGTGAGAAATGTTATCACTAAACATTGCTCCAAATCTAGCATTTCCTTACTTAATGCACACTAGGACTCTCCTGATATAACTGTGCCTGAGTAACTCTGAGACATATGTAATACTGGGGTTATTTTTTTATGATTTACAATTTACAATTTATATAAATGTCTGTTTTAATATACTGAATTAGTCAGTACAGTAAATTTAGCTCATTCTAGAAACCTACTGAAGATAAGAAGAGTCCAATGTCCTTGTATGTGCCTTGCTGGGTAAACAGTCATTGCCATTATTTATTGTTATATAGTAAACATAGGTATTGTTACCTACCAAATAGCCCTAATAATACCAAGCAGACAGCAGACAGACAATAGCCTCATAAGCCCAACTTATTTGATTAAGGCCTGGCTGAAGAGGCATAATGTTCTTAAAACAACGGCTGAGTATTTGCTGTTTGTGAAACAATATTGCCTATGTCAGCAGTCGGAGGTTAGGGGTTTTCCAACCATTTTTGCGCATAAAAGCACAGCCTTTGCTTTTGATCAAGAGCTTCACCTAGGACTCCTAAATGAGTGCCAGGACATTTTGGACTTGGATCATCGATTGATTTTCGGGAAACCTAAGGATCACACCAAAGGTTGAGGGGCTCCCGAGTTTGCTAAACTATCTGTCCTGATAACTACACTCATATGAAGCTAAGTAATTCTTTGTAAATTCTATTCTTACTTGTGTGTGTATAAGTTGTTGCTCATTAACAGTTCCATCAGAAGGTTTAATTATTTGATCCTGTGATTAATAAAAATTAGGTATGGGCAAATGTTTTTGCCTTGTTTCACTGAAAAAATGACGCCCGTAGACTTGTATGACGTTCTGCGTCAAAATAAAAAGACGCGCGTCAAAAAAAAATTGTTTGACGCCCATAGATTTTAATGGGCGTCGGCGATATTTCGCCATTTCCCTAATAAAAATGTAATTGATAAAGGTTCACCCCTTTATCACAACATATCACAACATGTCCATACATGTTTCAACACACTTGCTATTTTTTTCATACTCAGGCAGATAAATGATTCAACTTGCCTTGCCACTTTCTTTAAAGGCATTAAAATATGCTTGTTGCACTTCCATATAGTTGTTGCTCAGTTCTTCCTGTCTTCCATTTCAAATTAAATGCCGCTGCAGATCTTAATACAGGGGAACCTGGGAGATTCCATCATCCCCTGGTCAGTTGGTAGCTCCCTCTGCTCCCTGTATCAATTAACCCAGTTGAGTTGAGATGAAACACATGTGCAGTAGCATTCCTTTTGGTGAATTGGATACAATTGTGATAGGCACAGAACCTATTTGCGACTGCAATGATGCCAGAATTATGGGAAAAAATGTTGCATTGAGGGGAAAAATTGCATTTGTATTGGAAATTGCAATTTTGTTCTTTGCCCATTGTACTTTCTTTTTAAATAAGCCCTATATTGCATTAATATCAGTTGAGATAACATCATACACCTCAAGGGACCTGTCAAAGGGATACTGTCATGGGAAAACATTTTTTTTTTCAAAATGAATCAGTTAATAGTGCTGCTCCAGCAGAATTCTGCACTGAAATCCATTTCTCAAAAGAGCAAACAGATTTTTTTATATTCAATTTTGAAATCTGACATGGGGCTAGACATTTTGTCAATTTCCCAGCTGCCCCAAGTCATGTGACTTGTGCTCTGATAAACTTCAATCACTCTTTACTGCTGTACTGCAAGTTGGAGTGATATCACCCCCTCCCTTTCCCCCCCCCCAGCAGCCAAACAAAAGAACAATGGGAAAGTAACCAGATAGCAGCTCCCTAACACAAGACAACAGCTGCCTGGTAGATCTAAGAACAACACTCAATAGTAAAAACCCATGTCCCACTGAGACACATTCAGCTACATTGAGTAGGAAAAACAACAGCCTGCCAGAAAGCATTTCTCTCCTAAAGTGCAGGCACAAGTCACATGACCAGGGGCAGCTGGGAAATTGACAAAATGTCTAGCCCCATGTCAGATTTCAAAATTGAATTTAAAAAAATCTGATTGCTCTTTTGAGAAATGGATTTCAATGCAGAATTTTGCTGGAGTAGCACTATTAACTGATTCATTTTGAAAAAAACATGTTTTCCGATGACAGTATCCCAAATGAATGGGAATCCAAATCACTTTAAAGGGCATAGCATTGATCCTCATTAGCAAACTGACTTAAAAATTAAACATTTTATGCAAGTTGTCCAACTACACCAGTTTCTACATGTATTTATAAAACTATAATTGATGACTTTCATGCAGCAAAGTGCTACGGAAAACAATATTTTTGTGCTGTTATTTACTCAGATTTCTAAATATGGTTCTAAATGTCAAATTAACCTTAAGCATCAGAAAAATCTTGAATGATATTGCAGCCATATTTCATAGTTCACTGGTTATTGTCACTTGCCAAAAAGAAGGTCACACAACCAGCCATTCTTATTGTTGCCGACAGTATCATATTTTAAATGTTCATTTTCAGATGTAACCTTTAACAAAATCCATTCAAAAACCTGTAAGAACATTTCATATTTTTCTATTTCTTTGCTTTACAGCTTGAAGAATTACCACAAAACACCTTGAACTTTCAAACTCCTTCTCCTGAGCCAGTGTGAGCGAAAGGGCAGTAGAATGGAAATGGTGATCTAATGGTGATGAGTGGAATTTTTTCCAGACATTGATTTGCAGGGAAATTCTGCATTTTATTATTGGTGAATATTTTTGCCCCCCCCCCCAAAACAAACACACAACAAAACACCCATTGACCCTGCAAAAAAAACAGCTATTGGCCAATATATCCTGCATAGAAAATGTAGCCACACAAAGAACGCCCACTGACTTCATTATATTTTGTGCAAAAAAGTTGCAGCAAAAAATACTCAGTGATTTCAATACGTCTGGCAAATATTTTTATACTTATTGCCTGCTCTGTGATAGGCAGAAAGGATACGGTTGCCTTTGGAATCCATTATCCAGAAACCCGTTATCCAGAAAGCCCCCTGAATTACAGAAAGGCTGTCTCCCATAGACTTAATTTTATCAATATAATACAATTTTTTTTTGAATAATTTCCTTTTTCTCTGTAATAATAAAAAAGTAGCTTGTAATTGATGTAAACTAAGATATAATTAATCCTTATTGGAATCACAACCAGCCTATTGGGTTTATTTATTTTTTACATCATTTTCTAATAGACTTAAGGTATGAAGATACAAATTATGAAAAGACCCCTTATCCATAAAACCCCAGGTCCTGAGCATTTTGCATAACAAGTCCCATATCTGTAATACCTGTATAATGGGACTAACTTACACACTGTTACAGTATTATACAAACATGGGAACCAATATCTAGAACCTGTTATACAGAAAGCTCTAAATAATTGGAAAGACATGGACCATTTTAATCAAGTAATTCACATTTTTTAAAAATGATTTCCTTGATTGTACTTGAATCCAACTAAGATATAATTAATCCTTTAGAGAAGGCAAAACAATCCTTTTGGGTTTATTTAGGGGAAGATTTATCATGGGTCGAAGTGAATTCAAGGGAATTTTCGATTAAAAAAATTCAAAATTCGAAGTAATTTTTTGGATACTTCGACCATCGAATAGGATACTACGACTTCGAATTTACTTTGAATTCAATTCAGCAGGTTTAATTTGACTTCAATAGTTCGTCAAATTAAACCTGCCAAAGTGCTATGTTAGCCTATGGGACCCTTCGAATGCATTTTTTAAAATTTTTGGAAGTCGAAGTAAAATCATTCGATCGATCCTTAAAATAGTTTGATCGTTCGATTTTACTTCGACCGCAGGAACCTCAAATTCGATGAAAAAAACTTCGATATTCGAAGTCGAGGTATTTTAATTTGATGGTCGAATTTCGAAGTATTTTTAACTTCGAAATTCGACCCTTGATAAATCTGCCCCTATATGTTTCAATGATTTTTTAGTAGATTTAAGGTATGGAGATCCAAATTGTGGAAAGACTCCTTATCTGGAAAACCCCAGGTCCCGAGCATTCTGGATAACAGGTTCCATACCTGTACTGGGAAAATTTTTGGTCCATTTAAAATATTATTGTCATTCTCTATTGTCACCATACTGGCATATAATTCTATGCTACTAATAGAATGATATGATTTACATAATTTTATATTATTTTATTATTTAACTGATTTTTAAATATATTTATAACCAATGCCCCATATTTTCCTATGAGTTTACATTGCCTGGTAAATCAATGATGGAACTAGATATACATCTTCTGAATACATCCTAATAAATATTCTTCCATGATCCTTTGTTTGCTGTTTCTTAGTGAAAGAACCCTCAGAAAATATGTTCCTGTCGCTCTGTTGAAAGGTGACCTTTTACATCTGTAAAGGGAAAAAATGTCTTTCTACTTTCTCCTCCTAATTCTAGAGGTGTAAGTGTTTCTTGCTAATAGAGACTTTGTCACTAATACCTTTGTCCTTTCTCAATTTCTTTGTAGAAAAAGGAAAATAGGATCTGTGCTTATATTGTTCTGCAGAATCCTTTTGGTATCATTAAGATATTTGAATATATTCTTAAATTACAAATGGCACTCTCTTCATTCTCTCTTCCTACTGAGGTTGGGACTGAGGTTGGGGTCACTTTTTGATTGACAGTTAGGTCTGATACATTTTTGGGAGTTTCCCCTTCTCTGCAAACAGGGCCACCATCAGGGGGGGCAATTGTCCCGGGCTCGGGCATGAAGGGGGACCCAGCAGTGCTACACTTTTGAAAGAGCCAGGCCCCCCTTGCGGCCATTTTTGAAGTTCTGAACAGCCGAAAATGTGGAAGTGGCGAAAAGCCGAACTCCCAAAGTGGCGAAAAGACCCGAAGTCACAAAAATAGCCAAAGCCGAAGTCCCGAAGTGGCGAAAAGACCCAAAGTCACGAAAACAGCCGAAATTGAAGTCCTGAAGCGGAGAAAATTGAAAGGAGGTGAAGTTGAAGTCCTGAAGCCATGAGTTCAATTCTACTGAACACCAATTTGTGTTTTTTTTTAATCCCCTGGCCATCAATGTATTATTTTAATATTCTTTAGGCCCCTGCCACCAATGTTTTTATAAAAAAAATATTTTTTGGGGCCCCAATTTTTTTTTGAACTTGTAAGGGGGGCCATGGAAAAAATGTTTTTTTTAAAAAATTTTGGGGCTGCAATTTTTTTTAACTTGTAATGTTTTTTTATTTTTTTAAAATAATTTTTGGGGCCCCAATCTTTTTTAACTTGTAAGGGGGGCCCTGGCGCCAATGTTTTTTTTAAAAAATATTTTGGGGCCCCAATTTTTTCTTTAACTTGTAAGGGGGCCCTGGCACCAATGCTTTTTAAAAACTTTTATGGGGGGCTCTGGCGCTAATGTTTTTTTTTAAAACTTATAAGGGGGCCCTGACCATCAATAGCTTTTTTATAACTTGTGTGTGCGCTGATGTCTGTGTGGTCTTTTAACTGTGATATGGAGTGGGCAGGATCTGGGCCAGGCCTGCGCCAGGGTGGGTGGGGCCAGGGGGCCCCAAAAATGTTGCTGTATGGGGCTCCATGATTTCTAATGGCGGCCCTGTCTGCCAACGTATTCAAGCTCACACAACTACCACACAAACAAAATCTATCAAAATAACTAACTCCAGCACAAACCATGCAGGATTTCTCTCATAGGGGCAGATTTACTTGAGGGTGAAGAGGCTAACGCTAGCGTCAATTTGCTAGCAGTACCATCTGGAGGGACATCGCCAATTTACTAATGGGTGCAGACGTCACTTCACTAGCAAAAGAGACAGACGCTAGCAGTCATTTGCACTCTATCGCCAGGTGGCAATTAGTTCTGGTGAATGGACGTTACTCAGTAAATTCAGTGAAATGTGGATTTTACTGAACGTTACCTCTTTCACCAGACTTGCCTTCAACAGCTCAGACCAGGCGAAGTGCAATGGAGTGTATAGATCTTACTCAATCTTCTGTTACTTACATCATATTTTTTTAGTGGAAAAAGTCCTTTTTTCAGAGTGATAGGCTGCAAAAGTCCTTAAAATTATTTTTGGGTAACCGGGTTCCCCCATACATTTTCTAACATATGGAACATTAACTATACAGTGAGCTCATGTGTAGGGCATTATAATTATAACAACAATATTGTATTTTTTAAAGTGGTACTGACACTAAAAAATTTATTTTCAAAATATTAATTTACATCAAAATGTACCTATATGTCATGTTGATCGTTTTTTGCTGAGAGGTTTGTGTTTGTAAGTAATTGTCACTTGAAGTTCCTAAACCTGACTGTTTTACCAACCTGACTGTCCCTTCCTAACCTGTCAGTTAGAGTTTCTAATGCTAACGAACTATTGCTGCACAAATATGGCAGCCCCCTCATAGAGGAACAGGGTAGTAAGAAAGGTAATGTAAAAGCATCAGGCAAATACTTTTATACTTTTTAATTATAGATAGCATTCAAAGACAATGTTATGATAGATAATAAAAAGGTTATGTTCTGACGTCAGTATCTCTTTAAGGTTCCCTGGACTTGTGTAATGTAACAACTTCAACTTTAATTTCCCGCCGTATGCAAATTAACCTGAGCGCAAGACCTCTAGTGAATATCTGCTAGACAGAAATGAACGCACCTTCACTTTCCATTGCTCACATTGCTGAAGTAACGCTAGTGAAAAATTGCCACCGTTCGGCACCCATAACAAAACTCAGCATTCCACAAAGCAAGAGACCTGCGGCACAACTGTTACAATTGATTAAGTGATCAGTATTTATTCAGCTCACAAACAAAACGGCACAAACAAAAACTCAGCATTCCAGTGAATTAGCGTTGTCTGAGCGAATTTTCACCTGGCGAAGTGTAGCGATGGGTGCAAAGCGGTCGCTGTCAAATTTTCACCCTCGAGTAAATCTGCCCCATAGTCAGTTTGAAAGTGAGCTCTAACACCTCTTCTGGCAAAGGGATCACCCCCAAAGGATGTAATAGACCTAACCAGGGCCGCCATTAGAAATCACGGGGCCCCGTACAACAAAATTTTTGGGGCCCCCTGGGCCCCGCCCACACTGACGACCAAGCTCCACCCCATATCCCGCCCACTCCACATCACAGTTAAAAGACCACACAGACATCAGCGCTAAAAAAGTAACCCCCCCCCACACAAGTTGTAAAAAGCTATTGATGGTCAGGGCCCCCTTATAAAAAATTGGGGCCCCAAAAAAAAATTAAATTTTTTTTTTTTTAAACATTGGTGGCAGGGGCCCCCTTATAAGTTAAAAAAAACTTGGGGCCCCAACAAAAAAAATGTAAAAAAAACTAAAAAGTAAACAAACATTGGTGGCAGGGGCCCCCTTATAAGTTAAAACAAATTGGGGCCCCAAAAAAAATTTGAAAAAAAAAAAAAAATGTTGAAAAAAAAAAATAAAAAACTGGTGGCAGGGGCCCCCTTACAAGTTAAAAACAAATTGGGGCCCCAAAAAAAATTTGAAAAAAAAAAAAAAACATTGGCGGCAGGGGCCCCTTACGAGTTAAAAAAAAAAATTGGGGCCCCAAAAAAAAAGTTTTAAAAAAAAGATTGGTGGCAGGGGCCTATAGAATATTAAAATAATACATTGGTGGCCAGGGGATTAAAAAAAAAACAAAACACAAACTGGTGTTCAGTAGGATTGAACGCATGGCTTCAGTACTTCAACTTCGCCTCCTTTCGTGACTTCGGGTCTTTTCACCGCTTCAGGACTTCAATTTCGGCTGTTTTCGTGACTTCGGGTCTTTGCGCTGCTTCAGGACTTCGGCTTCAGCTGTTTTCGTGACTTCGGGTCTTTTCGGTGCTTCGTGACTTCAGGACTTTGTCTTTTTCCGTGACTTCGGGTCTTTTCGGCGCATCGGCTTCGGCTTTTCGGCACTTCCGCATTTGGCACGAAAGAGGCAAGACGTACGGCTCGGGCACTCGTATGGGGGGCCCGGATCTTCAAAAAATGCAGCGCTGCCGGGCCCCCCATCATGCCCGGGCCCGGTACGCTTGTCCCCCCTGCCCCCCCCCCTGATGGCGGCCCTGGACCTAACTGTCAATCAAAATCTGATTCTGACTCCTGCATGAAAAGAGAATGAAGGAAACTGATTGCTGAGAGGGGGGGCAGTGAAGACAAACAATGTTATTCCAGAAATGAGTATGGAGAAATGCAAATGTAATTAATTAGCAATATATAATTGATTATATTTAGAATTTTTTTATATTTTAGGAAGATGAAGCTTATATTACATTTTCATGATAGTTCCCCTTTAATGGACTGTGGGAGGAAACTCGGGAGAGCATACAACCTCCTTGCACATATTTAGCATATAAATCAAATCCCATCACCATAAAGCAGAAGTGCTACCTACTGAGCTTTTAAGAATTGTCATTTATATATAGTTTACACAAAACTATTTTTTTGCATTGGACGGCAGTATGAGAGTCACCAACATAACTGCCAACAACAACTGCCAAGTATAGTGACAGAATCAGACCCAAGGAGAAAGTAATGTATGGAAATGCCAATTGATTAAAACATTAACATTAATAACACATTTCATAGCGCTGCTGACTAATAGACATTTATTAGATACAATGACAAATGTGCCCTCAGTCTTAATTTATATTTTCATCTTATTTTTCTTTTCAATGAGACATTATTCATTACATATTGTATGTGATGCGCTCTGGGATTATGAATCTTTAGATTGGATATATTGCAACTTCAGTAATCTGAAAACAGCTTTAAGTCACATTACAATCTTGAATTTCCAAGTAAATTGTATAGCGATAGATAACTAGACAGGCAGATAGAGAGGTGATTAATAGATAGATAAATAGATAGAAAGATAGAGACAGATATATAGAAGAGAGAGAGAGAGAGATATGCCAGTAAACTAGAGAGTAAATTCAGGATAACAGAGCATCCAGGAATCTCAGAATGGGACCTAAAAACGGGCAAAGATACTGGCATATAAGAATAATACAAATTCACTGTGAAATATGCTAAAGTAGTAAGTAATTAAAATGTTGGTGACTTTTTTGCCCTGTGTTTTGTTTTTCTGGATAACATTTTGTTGTTGTTTTTTACCGGCAGCTCTCTGGTCTCTCTCTCTGTCCAACGCATGGTTCTCTCTGCCAGGCTTTCTCTTCTGCCAGGATCTGCGACTTCCTCTTCCTGCCAGCCACTCACTAGCTGCTGTGTCACTTCCTGCTGCACTGAGACCACTGAACAGCTGATTGCTAGGTAATAGCTTACAGCACACAGACACAGGCTCTAGGACCCAAATTCACTAAGCGCCAAAGCACCTAACGCTAGCGTCAATTCGCTAGCGTTGGGCATTTTCGTTACTTCGCAAATTCATTAACGAATGCTGACGTAAATTCACTAATGTTACTTCGCACCCTTACGCCTGTCGAATTTTCGCTACGGACGTAACTACGCACGTAACTACGCACGTAGCTACGCAAATTCACTAACGCGCGCAGTGTACTGAACGCTACCTGTTACGCTAGACTTCCTTCGCCACCTCAGACCAGGCAAAGTGCAATAGAGTAGATAGGGATTGCTTCAAAAAAAGTTGAAATTTTTTCTAAGTCCCAAAAAACGCTGGCGTGTTTTCTACATTATGGGTGATAGGCTGAAAAAGATCAAAATTTTTGTTGGGGTTCCCCTCCTTCCCCCCTACATTTCCTAACTCATGGCAACTTAACTATACAGTGGGCACATGTGTAGGGCAAAAAAAAAATTATATGATGTTTTGAAGGTTTCCCAGGCATTTGTAGTGATTCTACGTATTCCTCCATTGAAATTTGAATTTGGCGCCATATGCAAATTAACCATCGCTAGTGTAACTTCGCTTAGTGAATCAACGCTAGCGCAACTTCGCAACCTTACGCTACCCCTGTGCGCAATTTTGGATTTTAGTGAATTTGCGGAGCTCTGGCGAAACTACGCCTGCCGAAGTGCGGCGAAGTTGCGCCTGGCGCAACTACGAATCTTAGTGAATTTGCCCCTATGCCTGATCTCTTACAGGAATAAGTACAATGGTTTTACACTAATTCCCTACATTATCTTATTTAAGAAAAAACTAGAGTTTCTAAAAGTTGAACGAATGTTACTGACCTGAAAACTCGAATCGAATCCGAAAAAAACTTCAATATCAGGAAGGCAATGAACATCTTCAATTGTGTCAACGGACCTCTGCCATTGTAAATACATTTGGCAGGTTTTAGGTGGCGAATATTCGAATTAGAACTGTTTCCATGGTCCAGGTATGATAAATCGCACATTCAAATTTACATTCGAGTTTGTGTTTTTAAATTAGAATTTGTGAGTTTTGACACATAAAAAAAATAGAAAATTTGATTTCAAATTTACCATTCGAAAATTATTAAATCTGCCCCTTAATGTTTAAGTATTTCATCTGTATTAAAAATACTGATATTATTTGGTCCCATTTTCTAGTTACATGTTAGTTGTGTGTATGGCAATATAGTAGGCCTAATCAGTGGTTCTCATTTTATTTTCTAATTTGTGAATTAACTGTAGATGGGTAAAAAAACACCAAGGGATGCTATTAACTAATGTATTTTTATGCATCTCGTGTATAATTGCATGTACAATTCACTGATCAAGTGTAGTAAAATATGCAAGAAGAAAAATAGCTATCGCTTCTACTAAAGGTACAACACATTTCTACAGTTCTACTGAAATCGGATGATTTATCAATGATTGGTTGACATTATAATTATGATGGATTTTACAGTTTATAATAATTTGCTGAATCTTTAATTCCTGATTGCAAGTTGCATCATAGATTAATGATTTGTATGGACATTAGTGCTCAGTGCTGCTTCTGAGCTGTTCTGGAGTACCAACACGTGTGTTTTACATGTGTTTTACATGTGTTTTAGTCAGGAAAGTATTAATAAACAGAAAAAAGTTCAAACTACTGAGAAACCTTCTAAACTGCCCAGTTTGATTATTAATAAAGCTAACGCTAATAGTTTTCAGGCTAAAATGAATACTAGTGATGGACGAATTTCTCCCATTACGCTTCACTGAAAAATTTGCGACTTTCCCCAAAATTTGTGAAACAGCAACAAATTAGCAAAATTTTCTTGATGCTAATTCAGACGGCAACAAATTTTCCCGGAATTTATTCGCCAGCGGGGTGAAACGTGGAAATTTGCTGCAAATTTGCGCCTGATGAATAAATCTGTCCCATAAAAGATTCCTAAAGCATATCCTTTATAAAACCTGTTCAACATCAGAAAGTATACTTTTTTTACTGTGATGTTTTTTCTAATGCAATATATCTTCCTCAGCCGCATAAAGGAAGTGCCATAAAGGTGCTCTATTCCGTGTTCCCAAAAATACGCTTGTAAAACGCTTTCATAGAAGGTCAGCAGCCTTTTACAGTGGTCGTAAGCTGAGCAAGGGACCAAACCTAAAATAAAGTGAGAAAAAATGAGAGAATTGGATTCAAAGCAATCTCACTTTTTAGATATCTTTGACTTTTTTATATTAACAAAAGTAAAACTTAGATGAAACCAGTCTTTATATATTTGGTTCCTGAAGGGAAAAGATATGTTCTCTGTCAATCAAAATATATATGGTTTTATACTAACAGGAGACAAAGGAAATTGAAACAAAAAAGGTGACACTTTTTATTGCATATAAAACCGTACAAGAGAGCTTTTGCTTGATCAACGAGATTGATTTTAACTTTGATATTAAAATTTAGAAATAAATGCTGTTTTTCTCCTCTATTACTTCTAGTATGCTGCAGAAACTTACATACTATGACATTTTGAGATTTGTTTTTTATTTAGTATTCTATTTATATAACATGGCCTTTTGTTATAGAGTTTTCAAGTCGGGAATTTAATTCACTTTCTGGTTGCTAGATTTATGGACTACAGAAACCAGGTTTTTGTATAAATGCACCTATATATATATATATATATATATCTTTGCGGATTATATTCTTGTATCTAAAAAAATCCACATTTTCTTAATGTTTTGCAATTGTAAAGTACAAGTGGAATTGTTTTTTATTTTTCACACAATCCCCCCATCGATGTAACCGGGAATTTCATGTAAAAACAAATCCGAAACTGCAGCCTTTGTTGGCTTTGTGATAAGGAACAACTCCTTATAAAAAATACTTTTACGTGGACTTCAATGCAAATAACAAAAACCATAACTATTCTTAACTAAAACATTAGTATGTTTAAACAAGTACATTTAACTGAGCTTGAAAAAAGAAGGCATGCCAACATACAGATGAAGCCACTTTGATTTGTGAGTTAAATGCGTCATGACTCAGGGTTAATTGAATAAACTGTGCTATCTAAAGTCATCTTAACTCATTTAATGCATTTAACCTTTTCATTAGCATACCAAAGCACCATTGTTCACAATGGTGAATGCTTTAATTAGATGGGATGTTGTGATGCAGTTTTCTGTGTTAAATGAGATAAATGGGATATCTGTGTTTAGTTATTCTGTGTCAAACAGACAAACCAAAGTGGCTGCATCTGTAGTAACATATTAACATAGTAAGTAAGGTTGAAAAAAGACACACGTCCATCAAGGTCAACCTTTAAACTCTATTTTAACCTGCCTAACTGCCAGTTGATCCGAAGGAAGGCAACAAAACCCATTTGAAACCTCTCCAATTAGTCTCAGAGGGGGAAAAAATTCCTTCCTGACTCCAAAATGGCAATTGGACCAGTCCCTGGATCAACTTGTACTATGAGCTGTCTCCCATATCCCTGTATTCCCTCACTTGCTAAACACCATCCAACCCCTTCTTATACCTATCTAATGTATCAGCCTGTACCACTGATTCAGGGAGACAATTCCACATCTTCACAGCTCTCACTGTAACAAACCCCTTCCCAATATTTAGGTGGAACCTCTTTTCTTCTAATCGGAATGGGTGACTTTGTGTCAGCTGGAAAGACCTACTGGTAAATAAAGCATTAGAGAGATTATTATATGATCCCCTTATATATTTATACATAGTTATCATATCACCCCTTAAGCGCCTCTGCTCCAGTGTGAACATCCCCAATTTGGCCAGTCTTTCCTCATAGCTAAGATTTTCCCTTTACCAGCTTAGTTTCCCTTCTCTGTACCCTCTCTAATACAATAATGTCCTGTTTGAGTGATGAAGACCAAAACTGTACGGCATATTCTAGATGGGGCCTTACAAGTGCTCTATACAGTGGAAGAATGACCCCTCCTCCCGTGACTCTATGCCCCTTTTAATACAGCTCAAGACCTTATTTGCCCTTGATGCTGTCGACTGGCATTGCTTGCTACAGCCAAGTTTATCATCTACAAGGACTCCAAGCTCCTTTTCCATTATGGATTTGCCTAGTGCAGTCCCATTAAGGGTATAAGTGGATATTCTTACATCCCAGGTGCAGGACTTTACATTTATCAACATTGAATCTCATTTGCCACTTAGCTGCCCAGATTGCCAGTTTGAATGCCAACCCTTTAAATGTCATAACAACAAGTAATTGGGAGAAGGATCAGTAGAAAAAAACTCCTTTTGACCAGGTTATCCACCAGAGAAGGCATTCCTTTAATACATAGTGCAAAATATATTTGATAAACCTAAAACAAAGCCAATGATCACAGCTAAAACCTAAAAAGAAAGTATACAGCCCTTTTCAATCAACAGGGCTTGTACTGAGCATACATTTGGCTACTGCTGCCACTAAGCAAGAATTTGAAGCAAGTCATAATGTACTTTAGCTTGTCCTGTCACTTACTGCAGAACATAAGAGGAGTTAAACTAGTTACCAGTCCACTGAGACACCCCTGATATTGAACTTAGCTTGGGATTCGTTTCAATGCAGATTAAAAGCTATGAACAAATTGAGAAAGTTCAGGGAAAATTAGTGTTTTATAAAGGCAAACAAATATCAGTAAAATATGTATTGTTTGTAATAATAGGCAGAATGTTATTTATTGGGCATCTTTTTAGCAAAAAATAAATATTTTAAATACTACCTTTTAATACTAATAGGCCTTTCTTTGACAATGTCTGGGGCATTGTGAAAATAGCCATTTTGGGGAGCAGAGACCTGGGGACTGCACCTAAAAGTCAGCACTTTTTATGTTAAGCAGTGCTTGACTCAAATGAGGCAGTCGGGGGGGGGGGTGGCCATGAATAACCTCCAATGTCAATAGGTCGTTACATAGTAACATAATAAGTTAGGTTGAAAAAAGTTAAACCTTTTAGGTCTATATATAACCTGCCCAACTGCTAGTTGATCCAGAAGATGATTAAATAAAACACTTTGCATATTGTTACAGTCAGACTTGTCTTAATTTTGGCGGGGTTATAACATACTTACTTTCCTCTTCCATATCCTATTGTAATAGAGAGTAATACAGCATGGAAAGAAAATGATCGGAAATCTATTCTGAGGAATTAGGTATGTCTGTATAGATAAATTACATTTATATTTATCTGGAAGTTCACACAGTGTTTATGCACCTTGTCCTTTATATTCTTTTTTAAACATGAGAAACTGAGATACATCATTTAGGGGCAGATGTATGAAGGGTCGAATATCGAGGGTTAATTAACCCTCGATATTCGACTAGGAACTAAAATCCTTCGACTTTGAATATCGAAGTCGAAGGATTTAGCGCAAATCCTACGATCGAGCGATCGAAGGATTATTCGTTCGATTGAACGATTAAATCCTTCGAATCGAACGATTCAAAGGATTTTAATCCAACGATCGAAGGAATATCCTTCGATCAAAAAAACTTATGCAAGCCTATGGGGACCTTCCCCATAGGCTAACATTGAGTTCGGTAGCTTTTAGCTGCCGAACTAGGGGGTCGAAGTTTTTTTTAAAGAGACAGTACTTCGACTATCGAATGGTCGAATAGTCGAACGATTTTTAGTTCGAATTGTTCGATTCGTAGTCGTAGTCGAAGGTCAAAGTAGCCCATTCGATGGTCGAAGTAGCCCAAAAAACACTTCGAAATTCGAAGTTTTTTTAATTCGAATCCTTCGCTCGAGCTTCATGAATCGGCCCCTTAAACTTTGGGAGAAGTCCTACTGGAGTGAAACATATGGGTCAAAGCCACATTTTTTATAAATACAGAAACGTTAAATAATTTATTATTTGTGTGTTTTTTTTTTTTAATTTTTAAATGCTCGACACCTAATAGCACATTAGGGGGCCGATTCACTAAGCTCGAGTGAAGGATTCGAATGAAAAATACTTTGAATTTCGAAGTATTTTTTGGGTACTTCGACCATCGAATGGGCTACTTCGACTACGACCTTCGACTTCGATTCGAACGATTCGAACGAAAAATCGTTCGACTATTCGACCATTCGATAGTCTAAGTACTTTCCCTTTAAAAAAAACTTCGACCCCCTACTTCGGCAGCTAAAAGCTACCGAAGTCAATGTTAGCCTATGGGGAAGGTCCCCATAGGCTTGCCTGTGATTTTTTGATCGAAGGATTTTCCTTCGATCGTTGGATTAAAATCCTTCGAATCGTTCGATTCGAAGGATTTAATCGTTCGATCGAACGACAAATCCTTCGATCGATCGATCGCAGGATTTGCGCAAAATCGTTCGACTTCGATATTCAAAGTTGAACGATTTTAGTTCACAGTCGAATATCGAGGGTTAATTAACCCTCGATATTCGACCCTTGATGAATCGGCCCCTAGCTGTAAAGGCTGTAATGACTTTTGGGTGCCATTCAGGACAGCTGTTTAGCTCCTAAATGACACTAATGTTGAATTTAGCCTAGAACCATCAAGCTGTTATCAGCATGAGGGAGTTTGAACCTCAGCATGTTGTCGGCTAGACCCAGAACTAGTACATTGCTAAAGGTCAGTGTACACTGTCTGCATGAGGCTTATGGACAGAAACACAGGGGTAAATTTATCAAAGAGTGAAGGTCCGCCACTAGAGTGAAATTCCGCCACTCTCAATTCATTTCTATTGGATTTTGAAAGGCGTATTTATCAATGGGTGAAAGTAAAAGTTCACCCTTTGATAAATACGCCTATAAAAATCCCATAGAAATGAATGGAGAGTGGCGGAATTTCACTCTAGTGACGGAACTTCACTACTAACTTCACTCTTTGATAAATATACCCCACAGTTGGGAGAGTGTCCTTATGGTCTCTAGGAGCAGAAACACAGTGTAGTAGAATTTGGCCTCAAAAGCCCTGTGTTCAAAAACAAAATGGAAACAAAAAAAAGTGCATTCCAGAACTTTGACAAAGGAAACCCAAGGTAAGAAGTAGAAGACTTCAGAGAATGATCAAATGCAGTTATCTAATAATATGCATTAACAAATGCCTGAAAAATCCCCTTCAGAACTTTATAGCTGTAGCCAGAAGATAAGAAAAATGTCAGGGAAGTGAAGCAATTTCATAGTTTTCTCTACAATGAAATGACAAAGGAAATGTCAAGGATTACCAGTCAATCAGTCTATTTCCTATCACTTAGTAGATGCTTACACAGATACTTAGTAATCAGCCAAACAGATGCCGCTCTTTTTCCCCAATCAATAAGAACATCATAATTTAATAGTGCTTATAGTATATCACTGTGAATCTGGATTGACGAGAGTGTCTTGGCTTCAGGTTTTAAACAAATAAGGAGAAATAATCAACTCATTCATCAGGCAAAGGATAACACTTCATAGGAGTACTGAAATAAACAACAGATTATATAAAAAGCAAGTAAAGCTTTCTATAGCTATTTGTTGATTTTCTACACTGTTTTATTGGAACTGTCAAATATGGTTTCCCAAACCCAGAACAGATGCCAAAAGAGCCAGTTAAAAAATTTTTGTATTAAACCGAGGCAATAGGCATCAAATATGGGGATCCAGTGTAGCTGTGGCCTCTCCAAAATTTTCACCACAAGTTGTAGTTTTATTGGAGTCAGGCCCCTGTAAAAGTTTACCTCACACCATTTGAATATTAGAGTGACTATTGTGTCCTCTATTTGACTAGTGTAAAGACCATTTAGGGTGATTAGTGGGAAGCAAAAAGCAATTAGGGATGGGCGAATTTGACCCGTTTCGTTTTGGCAAAAATTTGCTGCCGGCGGAATGTCGCCGACGCCCATTAAAGTCTATGGGGCAAATTCACTAAGATTCGTAGTTGCGCCAGGCGCAACTTCGCCGCGATTCGCCACACTTCGCCAGGCGTAGTTTCGCCAGCGCTCCGCAAATTCACTAAAATCCGAAGTTGCGCACAGGGGTAGCGTAAGGTTGCGAAGTTGCGCTAGCGTTGATTCGCTAAGTGAATCGAAGTTACGCTAGCGAAGGTTAATTTGCATATGGCGCCAAATTCAAATTTCAATGGAGGAATACGTATCAGCACTACAAATGCCTAGAAAACCTTTCTAAACATCAAAGAAAAATTTTATTTTGCCCTACACATGTGCCCACTGTCTAGGTAAGTTGCCATGAGTCAGGAAATGTAGGGGGGAAGGAGGGGAACCCTAAAAAATTTTTCGATCTTTTTCAGCCTATCACCCATAATGTAGAAAACACGCCAGCGTTTTTTGGGACTTAGAAAAAATGTTGACTTTTTTTGAAGCAATCCCTATCTACTCTATTGCGCTTCGCCTGGTCTGAGGTGGCGAAGGAAGTCTAGCGTAAAAGGTAGCGTTCAGTACACTGCGCGCGTTAGTGAATTTGCGTAGTTACGTCCGTAGCGAAAATTCGCCAGCGTTCGTTAGTGAATTTGCGAAGTAACGAAAATGCCCAACGCTAGCGAATTGACGCTAGTGTTCGGCGCTTCGGCGCTTAGTGAATTTGCCCCTATGGGTGTCAAAAAAATGTTGTCATGCGGCAAAATTTTTTTGACGCGTGTCTTTTTATTTTGAGGCACCATGCCACACAAGTCTATGGACGTCATTTTTTCGGAGAAACAAGGTGAAAAAATTCGCCCATCCCTAGAAGCAAGTAGTTAGGTTGGAAATTGCAAAAGAGGAGAAAATGCAGGGTTGTCTTGGCTTTGGGACAACCCTGCAATATTACAATAATTTGGGCAGTGCCCATGTTCCACGCTCTGCTGTATTTAATATTACTTACCTTCTAGCGACTCAATCAGCTGTGTGACAACCAATCACTGGACATAACTAGTGGCATAGAGGTGTGCCTAATTATTCAAAAGTAACCATCTCCACAGACTCAGGAGTCTGTTCCACAGCTACAGCTATTACACATATCATTGGTTCTTCCAACCCGCTTTACATAAATCGGGTGGTGCGGCCAAATGATCTAAAAAGAGGGATCACTCCTCCCATATGCTGCACCTTGTTTTTATATTTGTTTGTAACTAACATTTGTGGCATGGTTTTGAATAAATATTGCCTTTTTAAATTGTTTGGATATGCCATTCTTTACTCATTGATAGAGTCCTGGAGGTTAAGTCCACTTTTCACACTTTGATACTCAACTTTGTTATTTTTAATAAATTAACTTCTGAAACAAAGGGGCATATTTACTAAGGGTTGAATATCAATGGTTAATAAACCCTCGAATTCGACCCTCGAAGTAAAATCCTTCGAAATCGAATGACTTTGCGCAAATACTACGATCGATCGATCAAAGTAAAAATCGTTGATCGAACGATGAAATCCTTCGGATCGAACGATTCGAAGGATTTAATTAGATTGATCGAAGGATTTTTCTTCGATCAAAAAAAGCTTAGAAAAGTGATGGGGAAGGTCCCCATAGGCTAACATTGTACCTCGGTAGGTTTAAACTGCCGAAGTATGCAGTCAAAGTTTTTTTTAAAGAGACAGTACTGCGACTATCGAATGGTCGAATAGTCAAATAGTCAAACAATTTTTACTTCGAATCGTTCGAATTGAAGTTGAAGGTCGTATTAGCCTATTCGATGGTCGAAGTACCCAAAAAAATACTTTGAAATTCGAAGTTTTTTTACTTCGAATCCTTCACTCCAGCTTAGTAAATGTGCCCCAAAATGTCATTATACAGATATATGTATATTACTAAATTAATCTAAAATTAGAATAGTTACACATGTAGGATCTCTTAAAAGGCAATTTAAGGGGTTTGTGGCTATGTTATATTTTTATTTTTTGCTAATAAAAATAAGGTCTGGAGGAAAACCATTTGAAATATTAGAGGAGGCAGTACCAGAGACTGGTGTTCTTAGTGTAAAGGTATTCTATCATGATTTCTGTGGTATAGTTATTATTTCTAAATTACGCTGTTTATGTTAGAAAATAATTCACTCTAGTCTACCATATAAAATGTTATTATTGAATTAGCTGTAGTATTGGTGTATAGACAGCCATCTCAGGTCATTTTACCTGGTCATGTGCTTTCAGAAAGAGACAGCAGTTCACAATGTAACTACATTCTCCTACTCAATGTAACTGAAGGAATCACAATGGGACTTGGATTTTTACTTTTGTGTGCTGTTCACATATTTAACACTACATAGGGCATAGGAGCCTTTTTAGCAATGCAGGTGTCAGAGTTTCCTTGCCATTGATCTGTTGATAGGCTGTTGGGTAGAAAGGAAAGTGGTAGATGTGACTCTTATTTGCAGAGAAACAGAGAGATTGAAGGTTATCAGAGCACAAGTTACATGACTGATGGCACCTTGGAAATCAACAACGTGTTTAGACCATGTCAAATTTAAAAATTAAATATAAATAAATCAGTTTGCTCTTTTGAAAAATGAATTTCAATGCAGAATTCTGCTGTAGCAGCACTATTTGATGCATTTTTGGGAAAAAAAAAACATGTTTTCCCATAACAGAATACCTTTAACTGAAAATTGTTTTATATTGCCCCAGTCTCAGTAGTGATAAACCTTAGTAAAGGGATTTGAAGGTGTAAAGTAACCTTTAATAATGAGGATAGTGGCTGTGGAAGTGTAGAATGGGGGATGTGAAGTTGAGGTAGGAGGAAGTTTGCTGGAATTAGTTTTGAAATACATGAAGGCAGAATGGGTATGGGTCTGGGTGGAAAAAGGATGACCAGGGCAAAAGCAGTGGGTGAAATGATGTTTGAGATATTATGGGGCAATTGGTGGGCTTCACTGAAAAGAAGGATTTTTCAGGGAAGGTAAAGCTTTAGAGACTGGGGGATAGTCTAATGAAAACAGAAGGGAATTCTGTGCACAACTTACATCATGTTACCATGAGTGATAAAAGATGCTTTGTGAAGAAATCATGAAAAAATTAAAGGTATTTGTTAACCAGGCAAAGATGTTGTACAGTATGGGATCTCTTCTCTAGAAAGCTCTAAATTATGGGAAGGCCATTTCCCAAGCAAATAAGTAGTTGACGAGCTGAATTTCTCGCCAAGTTTCATTCCGAAAATGATGCCCATAGACTCTAATGGGTGAAAAAATTGTCATGCATAAAAAATGTGTTGCGTGTAAAAAAAAAAATGTGGTAGCCTACAGACTTCAATGCATTTTGCAAATTTTCTTCTTTTCGCAAATTTTCAGTGAAGCGCAATAGGTCATATTCACCCAACAATACAAATAAATCTAATTTTACAATCTAAAGTACACGTTTTTTTATTAAAGAGAAAATTTACTTAATCTATGAATTGCATGGTGGATCTTTTTGGGTTTATTCAATATCTAAATTATTTCTAGGTAAACTGGCAGCTTGCACACGTAAATTTTGGGGGACGGGATTAGTCAATGGTGGGCAGGCAGCATGGGACAAATGAGCAGAAATACTGGGACACACAAGCTTCTTCAAGGAAAACAGGGGTTTATTTTCCTACTTTTAAACAAACACAGTCAATTATGCACAGAAACAGGGGGGACTATTGTTACCAAACAAACAAACCATAAAAATAAAACCTTGCCCACTGGGCACTAACTTCACACTTTCAAGTAGTCCCTGACTAAACTGGGCCCCTTGTGGACTACCAGCAAACAAAGTGATACTGGCACACCCCTGTACTCACAGGACTTTCTCTTGGGTAATAATCAACCTCCTGGCTTCCTCACTCTCTTCACAATACTCTCTCTCAGAGTCACAAGCTTGTCACAGGCTCCCTCTGCTCCATGCAGTATCAGGCGGCACCCACAGCTCCTCTGGGAGTTCCTCACACAGCCAGGTCTCCTACCTGCTGTGCCCTGCTGAGAGACCCACTCATTCATTTAAATTAACTTTAAATAGCTTTCCACAGGACTGCTTTCCTGTGGAAGGTGAACTCCAATGTCTGGACTGGATCTACGGAATGGAGTACCTGGCTACTTAAGTCTTTAAACAGAGTACGGATTCTCTGTTTTACAACTTACTTCCTTGAGCCTATCTCAGTACCTGGGGAAAAAATAAAGGCTAGAATGACCTTTTTTCATCTTTTTCTAGTCACTCTACCAGTGTTCTAGTTCAGCTTTAGCCCAGCCCCTATTTCTGATTTTCTCAGATTCACTTTCATCTGGTATGGTGCCTATGGATTGGAGAAAAGCTGACGTTATTCCAATATTTAAAAAGGGATTACGATCTCAGCCTGGCAATTATAGGCCAGTAATCTTGACATCTGTGGTGGGCAAATTATTTGAAGGCTTGTTAAGGGATCACATTCAAAATTTTGTCCTAGTCAATGGTATTATGAGTAGAAATCAGCATGGCTTTATGAAGGATAGGTCATGTCAGACAAATTGATTGCTTTTTATGATGAGGTAAATAAGATGCTGGACAGTGGGGGAAGCAGTAAATGTGAAATATTTGGATTTTGCCAAAGCGGTTGATACTGTGCCCTACAAACGACTGCTTTCTAAACTAAGGTCTGTTGGGCTTAATGAAGTCGTTTGCACACGGATAGGAAACTGGTTACAGGATCGGGTACAGAGGGTGGTTGTTAATGGGACATTCTCTACTTGGAGTAAGGTTCTTAGTGGGGTCCCTCAGGGCTCGGTATTGGGTCCACTTTTATTTAACTCGTTCATTAATGACTTAGGGGAGGGTATTGTAAGTAATTTATCAGTGTTTGCAGATGACATAAAACTATCAGCCCAATTAATTCCATCCAGGATGTGGCACTTGCAACAGGATCTTGACAAACTGGCAATCTGGGCAGCTAAGTGGCAAATGAGATTCACTGTTGATAAATGTAAAGTCCTGCACCTTGGATGTAATAATATCCACTTATACCCTTAATGGGACTGCACTAGGCAAATCCATTATGGAAAAGGTCCTTGGAGTCCTTGTAGATGATAAACTTGTCTGTAGCAAGCAATGCCAGTCAGCAGCATCAAGGGCGAATAAGGTCTTGAGCTGTATTAAAAGGGGCATAGAGTCACGGGAGGAGGGGGTCATTCTTCCACTGTATAGAGCACTGGTAAGGCCCCATCTAGAATATGCCGTACAGTTTTTGTCTCCATCACTCAAACAGGACATTATTGTATTAGAGAGGGTACAGAGAAGCGCAACTAAGCTGGTAAAAGGTATGGAAAATCTTAGCTATGAGGAAAGACTGGCCAAATTGGGGATGTTAACGCTGGAGAAGAGGCGCTTAAGGAGTGATGTGATAACTATGTATAAATATATAAGGGGATCATATAATAATCTCTCTAATGCTTTATTTACCAGTAGGTCTTTCCAGCTGACACAAGGTCACCCATTCCGATTAGAAGAAAAGAGTTTCCGCCTAAATATTGGGAAGGGGTTTGTTACAGTGAGAGCTGTGAAGATGTGGAATTGTCTCCCTGAATCAGTGGTACAGGCTGATACATTAGATAGGTATAAGAAGGGGTTGGATGGTGTTTAGCAAGTGAGGGAATACAGGGATATGGGAGATAGCTCATAGTACAAGTTGATCCAGGGACTAGTCCGATTGCCATTTTAGAGTCAGTAAGGAATGTTTTCCCATCTGAGGCAAATTGTTTTTTTTCCTTCCTCTGGATCAACTGGCAGTTAGGCAGATAAAAAAAAACTAAATGGTTGAACTTGATGGACGTGTGTCTTTTTTCAACCTTACTTACTATGTTACTATGTTACTATGTTACCACAAGACCTAAAGGATGGCAATCCAAATTACGGAAAGATCCATTTGGTCAAATGATAATTAGAAAAACGGGGACATTGGTCAAATGATAATGAGAAAAACGGATTGATGGAACTTAGGCTAAGAATATGAAGTATGCAGGAAATGTTCTAACAGAGAGATGCCATCGTTTTGGAAGAAACTAAATGTGTTCTGTAGCAGTAGTAGGAGAGAGTAGTGTTCAATGGGCCTTTATATCTTAAAATATTCCAGCAGAATTGTGCTTAGTACAGAGAAATACTCTTGAACAAACATATGGTGTCTCTCTGTACAGTTTATAAGAACACCTAGGGAATAGTCCTTGTTATGAAGAAGGACATTTACAGGCCATTTGACTGGCCATACTCTACTCCTTGAGCAACCCGATATGGTTGCGGCCGAATACAAAGATAATACTGTATCATGGGAAAAATAAATATTATATTAGAGAGCTGTATATTTTGTCTAGCTCCACTCTTGACAAATACATATAAAGTAGGATAAAAAAAGAAGATACTCTAATTACTGGATACTATACATGAAAGACAATAAAAAATGAGAACTGAATTCATTATTTGTAAAAATTGTATTAAATAAAAACAAAGAATGAAATATTGTTTCATCTCAGATCTGTATTAAAAGAAACTAGGTCACTGGGCTTGATGATAATTGCAGATAATGTATTGTGGTTTTACTTCTGCAAGAAGGATGTTGATATAATGAGAACATGCATTTGAAAAAAATAAATCATCTTTAAATAATGTAGGTTTTTTTTTTTGTTTGTTTGTTCCAAATGGCGTTGTGGGATCAATGAGCTAACAGTTCACGTGTTCCGTTTATTGAGTGTTTTATTTGCAGTATATTCTGCATTGTGTTGTTTACAAAATGAGTTTTGTTTGTCTGTGTGTGTGTTGGAGGGGTCTGTCCTCTTGTGTTCTATAATGTTAAATATCAAATATGAGCTAACCCTAGGTAGAAAGGATATTTGTCTGAAGAAAACATTCATTAAGAAAGGCTACTGCCGAGGATGCTGAATATATCAAAAGTTGTGATTCTAGAACACATAGGGGCACATTTACTAAGCTCGAGTGAAGGATTCGAAGTAAAAAAACTTTGAATTTCGAAGTATTTTTTTGGGTACTTCGACCATCGAATAGGCTACTACGACCTTCGACTACGACTTCGATTCGAACGATTCAAACTAAAAATCGTTCGACTATTCGACCATTCGATAGTCAAAGTACTGTCTCTTTAAAAAAAACTTTGACTACATATTTCGGCAGTTTAAACCTACCGAGGTACAATGTTAGCCTATGGGGACATTCCCCATCACTTTTCTAAGGTTTTTTTAATCGAAGGAAAATCCTTCAATGATCGATTAAAATCCTTTGAATCCTTCGATTCGAAGGATTTCATCGTTCGATTGAATGATTTTTCCTTTGATCGTTCGATCGTAGGATTTGCTGTAAATCCTTCGAATTTGATATTCAAATTCATAGGATTTTACTTTGAGGGTTTATTAACCCTCAGTATTCGACCCTTAGTTAATGTGCCCCATAATGTGTAGCCTACATCAGGGGGCATCCTATATACTAACCGAAGGCCTATCTATGTCCCGAGTGGAGGGGAGGCAGATGCGCACGCAACTTCGGTTAGGATCTATGAGATGCGCGCGCAACTTCAGCCGAAAGACATAGATGCGGCCTTCGATTAGCAGATGTGCTGGAAGGTTAGGATCAGAACAGGTTAGGATCGGGGAGGCAGATGCGCTGGAAGGTTAGGATCTAGGGAGGCAGATGCGCTCACCGTCTCCTTCTGCCTCCCGCCGCCTCTTCTTTCCTGCTCACTCAGGCGGCGACCGCTGGAAGGTTAGGATCTAGGGAGGCAGATGCGCTCACCGTCACACTAGGGGAACCGGTTGCGTACCTGCACGAAAGTCTGTATAAGCGTCGGCCATCTTGCTACTCCTCTGCGACTTTGTCATCCGCCCACTGCCAAATCCGCCCACTAAAGTCTGTATAAGCGTCGGCCATCTTGCTACTCCTCTGCGCGTTTGTCATCCGCCCACTAAAGTCTGTATAAGCATCGGCCATCTTGCTACTCCTTTGCAAGTTTGTCTAATGGCGGCGCTAGCGTCACTCTAGGAGGGGAACCGGTTGCGTACCTGCACGAAAGTCTGTATAAGCGTCGGCCATCTTGCTACTCCTCTGCGACTTTGTCATCCGCCCACTGCCAAATCCGCCCACTAAAGTCTGTATAAGCGTCGGCCATCTTGCTACTCCTCTGCGAGTTTGTCATCCGCCCACTAAAGTCTGTATAAGCGTCGGCCATCTTGCTACTCCTTTGCAAGTTTGTCTAATGGCGGCGCTAGCGTCACTCTAGGAGGGGAACCGGTTGCGTACCTGCGTGGGTGGCCATTTTTAGCAAAACGGGCTATATTATCTCCAAAAAATATTGATGTTGACATGATAAACAACCAAGTGATTGCATTACTTCCTGGACAAAGCTGTGTCTTTCTGAGTACTGACTGTATTGATTCTGAAGACGAAAGTGAGAAACTTAACTTCCCATTAGAATATTTAAACACTATCAACAATGCTGGATTACCACAACACAATCTTATACTCAAAGTAGGAACAATAGTCATGCTGTTAAGAAACCTTAAGGGTAGGGGCACACGGCGCGATTTCGCCGCGATTCTGCGCTAAGCGAGTTGTCGCTGCGTTTTTTAAGCCGAAATAGCTTTGCTAACTTTGGCGCTGGCGTCAATGCAAATCGCGGCAAAATCGCTGCGCTAATTCACACGCGGCGATTCGTTTTCTATTGTCGTCCGAAGTTGCCTCGCTGAGCGTTTCCGGGCGACAGTAGAAAAAGAATCGCCGCGTGTGAATTAGCGCAGCGATTTCGCCGCGATTTGCATTGACGCCAGCGCCAAAGTTAGCAAAGCTATTTCGGCTTAAAAAACGCAGCGACAACTCGCCCAGCGCAGAATCGCGGCGAAATCGCGCCGTGTGCCCCTACCCTAACACTAAGCAAGGTTTATGTAACGGTACACGGTTGGTTGTGAAGAGCATGAGACAAAATGTTATCAAGGCAGAAGTGCTTACAGGATCCCATAGCGGTGATACTGTTTTGATTCCCAGAATTGACCTTACCAGTTCTGACCAGGAATTACCTTTTAAACTTAAACGACGACAATTCCCCATTAAGGCTGCATTTGCCATGACAATCAACAAATCACAAGGACAAACATTGGATAAAGTCGGCATTTACCTATCTGAGCCTGTGTTTGGTCATGGTCAACTTTATGTTGCATTTTCAAGAGTGCAGCGTTCATCTGATGTTAAAGTCAAGATTTTAAGTACAGCTCACCAGGGAGAACTCATTCAAGGACAGGAGAACATTTTCACAAAAAATGTTGTTTATAAAGAAATTTTTCAGTAACACTTTACTACCAATAAACTCAAAATTTAAGAATTCTAATAGCAGATAGGTAATAACAAGCAATAGGCACAGATTCACTCTACATCCCCACAAATTAGCGTCGCCAGTTGCTGCCTGGGGATGCCGAGTGAATCAGCACCCATCGCATTTTGCTGCCTCACTGTTGTTACCATTCTTTCATTAACGATTCTTTAGAGAATCGGGGGTTTACTGGTATATAATAACGTTGGAGACAACTGGTGATGTTGCCCATAGCAAGCAATCAGTAATTCCATATGAGCAATCACCTACAAGTTAGAAAACAAAAGCAGAGATCTGATTGGTTGCTATGGGCTTTGTCTCCAATGTTAATAAACACATCCCTAGATGTAAACTGAAAATAGGTGAAAAAAACTTCAGTTATCCGTTATCCAGAAACCTGTTTTTCAGAAAGCTCCAAATTACAGAAAGGCCGTCTCCCATAGACTCCATTTTATCCAAATAATCCAAATGTTTACAAATGATTTCCTTTTTCCCTGTAATAATAAAACAGTACATTGTACTTGATCCAAACTAAGATATAATTAATCCTTATTGGAAGCAAAACCAGCTTATTGGTTTATTTAATGTTTACATGATTTTCTAATAGACTTAAAGTATGAACATCCAAACTACAGAAAGATCCGTTAGCCAGAAAACCCCAGGTCCCAAGCATTCTGGATAGTAGGTCCCAAACCTGTTTATTAAATTCAGGTTCAGATTAAGATATGCTTCTCAAGCAGCTAAATCCCATATGGAAGTGAATGAAATGACAGTACTTTGATGTGCCTTGACGTGAGAGACAGAATGCAGGAATGTGGACCATTTTCAGTAAAGTACCCATCAAGTACTTCTGCTATGCTCTAACCTGCTCTCCTAGAAATATAGTATTTTATTCAAAGTATCAAGTATTTTGATAGTAATTATCTCCCATCTTTGTTATGCTACCTGCTCCTCAAGCCATGAACCTCAAATTCCATGCATGTTCAACCAGGCAAAATAGGTGTGCATCACATGTTGGTCTCTATGTTTTGGGGAATAAGCTAGAAATCTAGCATGTAGGCAACCCTCAAACCAGTCTAGATTCGGTAGTTCCTTGCATTACATAGTCAAATGGTCCCTTCAATGATACAGCACTCTAATTAAAAATTGCATGTTGTTCTGTTAGACAGTTAAAGGAGAACTAAAGCTTACCTAAGGAAGTAGCTAGAAAAGTTGTGCATTATATTTTGTGCTTCTGTACCAGCCCAAGGCAACCACAGCCCTTTAGCAGTAAAGATCTGTGTCCCCAAAGATGCCCCAGTAGCTCCCCATCTTCTTTTCTGCTGATTCACTGCACATGCTCTGTGCTACTGTCACTTACTGAGCTTAGGGACCCTCTCACAATATACAGTACACATAGAATAGAAATGTCACAATATAAGGCTGATTAGTAATTAATACAGATAATTACTACATGACAGCACAGAAACCAGTGCAATTAGCATCATATATATTATTAAAAACTGTCATTATAAAATTTGGGCTGTGATTTTAACTTGAGGATATACAGAGTGGCGTTCTAGAGTGCACTAGGCCCCTTACAAAAAAATCTTCAGAGTGGTCTGACGCACTCCGATCCCCATCCTCCCGCCTATTTCCCGCCTCATGTCCGTTCACTCCCTTCTTGTGCCAACTTGTGCCCCCCTTCCCTGCCACAGGTAAGTGAGCAGCTGGGGAGGGGGGTATTCTTGTTAGCTATAGAGGAAGCAGACCCCACTGTCCGGGCCCCCATGTTCCCCGCCCCCCCCGCCACTCCTGGGTCTGTTTCCTCTATAGTAACCCCACTGGATATATATTGCAAACTAGGTGAAATGTTTAGGAATTCTAGCACTTATCATATATTCTCCTCTTTTTCTGGCACAAAATTGCGGTGAATTTTCATGTTTCGCCATCGGCAAATACATTTGCGAATCTCCCACGAAAATTCGCTGGCGTCAATTACTGATTTTCACGTTTTTTCATGAAAATGTTTGAATTTTTTTGTCAAAACATTTGAATTTCACATTTTTTCCATAAACTTTTCAATTTCATGATTTTTCGCCATTTCGCAAATTTTGCTGGAAGTTCGCTAATTTTTTGTTGAATCTAAAGGGGAGAAATTCGCCCATCACTAGTCAAGAATAGAGATGTCGCGAACTGTTCGCCGGCGAACTTGTTCGCGCGAACATCGGGTGTTCGCGCTCGCCGGAAGTTCGCGAACGTCGCGCGACGTTCGCCATTTTGGGTTCGCCATTGTTGGCGCTTTTTTTTGCCCTCTCACCCCAGACCAGCAGGTACATGGCAGCCAATCAGGAAGCTCTCCCCTGGACCACTCCCCTTCCCTATAAAAACCGAAGCCCTGCAGCGTTTTTTCACTCTGCCTGTGTGTGCTGAAGAGATAGTGTAGGGAGAGAGCTGCTGCCTGTTAGTGATTTCAGGGACAGTTGAAAGTTTGCTGGCTAGTAATCGTTTTGATACTGCTCTGTTATTGGAGGGACAGAAGTCTGCAGGGGTTTGAGGGACATTTTAGCTTAGGTAGCTTTGCTGGCTAGTAATCTACCTTCTACTGCAGTGCTCTGTATGTAGCTGCAGTGGGCAGCTGTCCTGCTTCTGATCTCATCTGCTGACTGCTGCAATAACAGTAGTCCTTGTAAGGACTGCTTTTATTTATTTTTTTGTTGTTTTACTACTACTACTACTACTACTACTACTATAAGAGCCCAGTGCTATTAGTCTAGCAGTGTTGGGGAGTGGGACTGGTGTGCTAATCTGCTGCTCCTAGTAGTTCAGCAGCACCAACTTTAATTTTTTTTTTTTAATATTCATTTTTTTTTTATTTTACTTTTTTTTATTTTACTACCGCTGTAGTAGTGTATAAGTTGACCTTTTAGGCATTATTTGCCCTGTAGGCATTATTTGCACACTGTTTTCTTCAACCCGCCATCGAGCTGTGTGACCTTGTTCCCATTCTGTCTAAATATCCATAATATTACCGTCTCCAGAAAAAACACCGGAGTCACTTTTTTCAAGCAGCCATAATATATTTTACGTAATCCGTATCCACCGCTGTAGTAGTGTATACGTTGGCCTTGTAGGCATTATTTGCACACTGTTTTCTTCAACCCGCCATCGAGCTGTGTGACCTTGTTCACATTTTGTCTAAATATTGATAATATTATCGTCTCTAGAAAAACCACTTGAGTTACTTTTTTTCAAGCAGCATTCATATATTTTACGTAATCCGTATCCACCGCTGTAGTAGTGTATACGTTGACCTTGTAGGCATTGTTTGCCCAGTTTTTTTGGCCGCAGCCACTGAAGCACAGAGGCCAGAAAAAATATGCCATATAAATGCTGAAAATAGTAATTTTTTGCCATACGTTGACTCAACGTATATGGCAAAAAATGACTATTTTCAGCATTTATATGGCATATTTTTTCTGGCAACTGTGCTTCAGTGGCTGCGACCAAAAAAACTGGGCAAACAATGCCTACAAGGTCAACGTATGGCAAAAAATGACTATTTTCAGCATTTATATGGCATATTTTTTCTGGCAACTGTGCTTCAGTGGCTGCAACCAAAAAACTGGGCAAACAATGTCTACAAGGTCAACGTATGGCGAAAAATGACTATTTTCAGCATTTATATGGCATATTTTTTCTGGCAACTGTGCTTCAGTGGCTGCGTCCAAAAAAACTGGGCAAACAATGCCTACAAGGTCAACGTATGGCAGTTGTTTAAAGAGAACAGTAGATTACTAGCCAGCAAAGCTACCTAAGCTAAAATGTCCCTCAAATCCCTGCAGACTTCTGTCCCTCCAATACAGAGCAGTATCAAGCAGATTACTAGCCAGCAAACTTACTATCATCTGTCCCTGAAATCACTAACAGCTCTCCCCCTACACTATCTCTTCCAAGCACACACAGGCAGATTTTTCAGATACATTTTTGCCCTTGATCCCCCTCTGGCATGCCACTGTCCAGGTCGTTGCACCCTTTAAACAACTTTAAAATCATTTTTCTGGCCAGAAATGTCTTTTCTAGATGTTAAAGTTCGCCTTCCCATTGAAGTCTATGGGGTTCGCCAACCGTTCGCGAACCGCTCGCATTTTTGCGCAAGTTCGCGAATATGTTCGCGAACTTTTTTTCCGACGTTCGCTACATCCCTAGTCAAGAACACTCTTCGCAGTACAGGCATAGCATTGCCAAGTCTACAAACAAAAGGCACACATCACTGGTAAGCACCAAGAATTGGAAGGCCAGATTAGACTTTGTCACAAAAACACCTAAAAAAGCCTGTCCAGTTCTGGAACAGATGAAACTAATATCAATAGTTACCAGAATGATGGAAAGAGCAGAGTATGTAGAAGGGAAGGGCGGCTCATGATCCAAACATACCATATCATCTTTGAAACATGGTGTAGACAGCATTATGGCATGGGTACGTATGGCTGCCAATGGAACTGGGTAACAAGAGTTAATTGATAATATATATGCTGGCAAAGCATCTAAATGAATTCTCAGTGTTATAGGCCTACATGACATAGGTCAATCAAGTTCAACCCTTTAGCTGCCTAACTGCTACTTGATAAAGCAAACGAGGTGAAAAAGAGCTACCTAGCTCAAAACATGTCGTGTGACGGTGAATAAAGGCACCTTGCAGCTATAAGCGCTTTTGGTATTCTTTCCCCACCTCGTTTGCTTTATTGGATTCAGCTTTGGATGGAAGCAGGGGCTTAAGATACCTTAAAGAAAAAACAACAAGGGTGATTTATACCAGTTTATTACTTGATTAACTGCTATTTGATCCAGAGGAAGACAAAAAACTCCACTTGAAGCCTTTCCAACAAATTCATGTTGAATTTTCGCCTTCGAAGGCTTTGCGCCACTTCATCAGGCACAAATTTGCTACCTTATTCATGTGGCATGACCCTCAAATGGTTAAAAAAAACTTACAATCCCAATTTAGAATATGAAAAAACGCCAGTGTTTCGAAACGCTGCTGAAAAGGGTAGCTTTATGAAAAATTTACACTTTAGTGAATTTGCGGAGTAATAATCATTTGCATGAGTAGAAATTTGCCTGTGGATAGGGTACGAAACTTCATTAGCAATCTACACCAGTTAGTAAATTGGTTATGTCCCTGAGGATGGTATTTCTGGTGAATTTTCACTAGCGACGGCCACTTTGCTTTTTAGTAAATCTGCCCCAAGGTGTTTAGTGGTGGACTATGTGAGCTGCACAATGTCAAATGAAAGTGTGCTCCATCCTGTCTGTTTGTATCGATATACACAGTTGTATATACATATAAATACATAGTTGCTCAGACTATTTAGATGAAAAGCTATCCATTTTCTTAAAGTGCTGATTATGTGAGTACATCAGTATTGATTCTGAAAATATCCTTAAGTGCATCTCACCCTGTAAGGCATCAGCACTTAATCTTACAAAAACCAGTTGATAATGCATCTGCTTCTTGCTAAGTAAATCATCTACTGTCATCTATTCAGCAGGCAACAATTTTCATCATTACATGAATCCAGCTGGTTTGTCTATTTATATGTATATCATATGGTTTCCAAACAGAGCTGGTACTGCTCAAAGCAGATGCCAGCTTAGAGATCAGTTCAGATGTGTTTCTATAAAACACATTTTTGAAACATATGAAAAATGCTTAGATGCTCACTTATATATACAGTATATATATATATGTATACAGATAAAGACAAGAGATCCTATGTCCTCACCCATATCACTATATTTAGGACATTAAGGGGGTTATTTACTAAACTCCGACTGCAAAAATCACAAAAAATTCATGATTTTTTTAATATGAATTCAGACTTTTAAAAAAATCACGAATTTTTCAGAATTTATTAAACCCCAAGGATGGGAAAAGTCAGAATCTGAAAATCCGGCATCTCAGACCTGTCGAGGTTGCATATAAGTCAGTTGGAGAAGTCCCAATGATTTTTTGGGTTTTTGGCAATACCCCGACGTTTTCAGAGTTTTCGGGTGAAAAAATCATGGAGATCGGATGAAAAATCAGAAAAAAATGTGAAAATCGGATTTTTCTATTTTTTCGGATTTTTTCCCACAAAATTTTTTTTGAGAAAGTGTATTAATAAATAAGTCCAAAAAACCTGTGCGAATTGGGTTGGAGTTTTTTTCAGAAAATATTGAGATAAATTCGGACTTTGATAAATAACCATTTTGTGTAATTAGCAATATACATATTGGGACCTGTTGTATTCCAGACCTGTTGTATTCCAGATACTGAATTCTTCTGTAATTTAGATCTCCAAACAGTATTTTTTTTGCAAATTGTATTTTTTCTCTAAAAATTAATGGGTTTTTTTTTCATTTCTTTTAAACTCTAAGGGGGTTATTAACTAAACTCCAAATGCAAAAATCATGAAAAATGTGTGCTTTTTTTAAAATAAAATCAGACTTTTAAAAAATCATGTCAGAATCTGAAAATCCGGCATCTCAGACCTGCCAAGGTTGCATATAAGTCAATGGCAGAAGTCCCAATGATTTTTTGATGTGTGCTGGGTTTTGTGCAATAACCCAAAGTTTTCGGAGTTTTAAGGAGAAAATTCGGAAAAAAACCCGTGAAATTCGTGAAAACCGGATGAAAAAAATCAGAAAACATAGAAGTTTAATGCAAAAAGAAATATATTAAAGTACCACAAAGTAGCACTGTTTTCGGCAAACTATGTATCCTATATAGGGCCATTGTGTAACTGGTGATCCCCTTTGTTGTGTAGGATTCTGTGCTTAGTAGCGTTGCTATCAGTTCTCCAACTTGCCTAGAGTGTATAGCCCGGGATCATGCTTAGTTGGTAAAATGCCATCAATTTACATGGGGAATACAAAGACCCAGAATGACCCAGAAATATAAAATATAATAGGAGTATTTACCAATCGAACCCTGTATTAACACCATGTCATCCTCCAGTCATCCAATTATTTTGGGTCAATCTTACAAATAGGACTATCCACCAAAATAATTTATTTTTTTTATTTATTTTTTTATTTACTGATAAAGACACATGCCAAACCAGCTACAGGAAGCATGATTTCAAGAACATAGTGAGACAAGTTTATTAAAATTTGAGGATTTTTTTTTTACTTTTTTCCAAATTTCAATAAGCTTGAAAAAAAGTTAGCTTTTTTATTAAAAAGCTTGAATCTTGAAAATGTGCAAAACAAAACATGAAACACAACTTGAACATTTTACTCTTCATTTTCAATGAGTTACAAAATGTTCAATGTACCTTGAATTACAGTAGCTTCTGAATTCTTTACATTCAAGTTTTTGTTGTGCTTAATATATTTTATATCAAATATTGTCATTTTAGAAAACTCAAATTCAAAAATAGTCAAGAACTTGGTTACTAAATATTTAAATCACAGTGCAAAATCTAAGGGGTTTATTTATCAAAGTCTGAATTAATATTTTCTGCTACATGACGCTTATTTACTATTACATTTTCACAAAAATTTTCTTTGCAGGAAAAATTTGATTTCCACAATTTTTTTCATCCGTTTTTCAAAATTTTTTCGGAATTTTCACCCAAAAACTCCAAAAAATTTGGGGTATTGCACGAAACCCAGTGAACATCAAAAAATCATTGGGACTTCTCCCATTGACTTATATGCAACCTCGACAGGTCTGAAATGCTGGATTTTCAGATTCAGACTTTTTCATCCTTGGGATTTAATACATTTAGAAAAATGTTTGATTTTATAAAAGTTCGATTATATATATATATATATATATATAACCAAAGGAATGGTGCACTCCGTAGACAAAATTAATACCTGGGTGCCAGCATGGGAAATAAGCAGTGAAAAAGGATTGCGGCACTCACAGGGTTTTAGTGAAAAAACAAAAAATGTTTTATTATTAAGCCTCAACGTTTCGATCCCCCACAGGGATCTTCGTCAGGAGCAAAAACAAACAAACATCTATATATATATATATATATATATATATATATATATATATATATATATATATATATATATATATATATATATATATATATATATATAAAAATCACAAATTTTTCGTGATTTTTGCATTCAGAGTTTAGTAAATAACCCCCTAAGAGTTTAGTGTTCTTATTATTGAAGTTTTCACATAACTCAATCATAAAAAACAACAAAAATAAACTCATTCTATTTGTTTCTTCAACTGAGTTATTTTGGCGAAAAAAAAACACTTGCATTCAGTCATGGAAAAAAATTACAAGGTTTCAAATATGACTTTTTAAAAAGCAAAATAACTTGAATGTTGAAGATACACCTCTCATTGACTTACAGAAACTCAGAAGAAGTTCGGTAAACTTGAATTTGCGGTCATCCTTTTTTATTTTTTTTTTGGAATTTTTACAAACTGTGAAAGAAATGTGATCTTGAATTTTAATAAATCTGCCGCGAAATGTATACCCTAGTTGCCTCTAAATATATCACTTGCTTATGCTGCACACACTCACTTGTCTCTCTGTTGAGTCATTTACATTAATTAAATCATTCATAAAGGCAAAATTTTAAACATAAAATAATATATTACCCTGTTACAGTGCAGCCTAAATATGTTCCCAAAACAACACTTATCTCATCATTTCTGCCCTGACCCTTTACAGTGCATGCCCCCACTACATTGCATTAATCTAACCCAAGAATAGAACTAACCAAATTATTACTTTGCATAAAAGTCCTTGAGGATACTCTTGCAAGGTCAGAAGTGGCAAATATATTCCTGTATCAGTGCAATTCCTTTTATTGACATTCCTGGCAGTTTAACAGCTGTACTGAAAACAGAGAAGATGTGTCGGCCTTATGGTAATGTTAATGGCTGACATTTAAATGCATGCTGCAGATACTACATCAATTAACCTTTTTATTGAGGATCATTTATTCATGGGCTACATTGATGCTATTTTTATACCAGCATTTGTTTGCAGCAGACGTCTGATCAAAAGCAATTTGTATTGAATAGACAAACGTTTTGAATGTGGAACATAGGACTGTGTTGTCTGTACTAGGCCATCTACATCCTGTGAGTAACGATGGCCACATGCAGTAAAGAGATGCCTGTCATTTATTTATTCTTGATTTTATGTAGGGAAAAAGCAGGAGAAATTACCAGATTTTACCTGAAAATTATCCCCAACATATTCACTGGTTCAAAAAGTTTCTAAAGATAAGCTGGCTGACTACTTGGATCTCCATACCTAAGGTCTGCTACAAAAATCATTAGAACATTATATAAACCAAATAGGATGGTCATTTAGGATCGTCATGTTCCTTTTTAAATGAGAGAAAATGGAAATCAGTTTAAAAAAATTAAAACTATGTGCTTAGAATGGTCTCTATGGCCGTCCTGTACTCACCAAGTTACACCATATAAAATTAAGGGGCACATTTATTATGTTGTGTAAAAAACAGCAGGATAATACACCACATACTGCCAGGCTTCGGGGTGTAAAAATTGTGTTAATTTTTTATGCGAATTTCCACCGGAATCAATGTAAAATAACAGCGTCAAAAATGGCATTGGCATGGTGTAAAATTACACATGTAATTACACAATTCATTTTACACAGGTTTTTACACCTTTTTGTTGGCAAATTTAGTTTTACACAGCATAATAAATATGACCCTAGGGGGCACATTTACTTAGCTCGAGTGAAGGATTAGAATGAAAAATACTTTGAATTTCGAAATATTTTTTTGGCTACTTTGACCATCGAATTGGCTACTTCGACCTTCAACTACGACTTTGACTTCGAATCGAACGATTCAAACTAAAAATCGTTCGACTATTCGACCATCCGATAGTCGAAGTACTGTCTCTTTAAAAAAAACTTCAACGACCTACTTCGCCACCTAAAACCTCAATGTTAGCCTATTGGAAAGGTCAAGGATTTAATCGTTCGAACGATTTCTCCTTCGATTGCAGTAATCCTTCGACTTCGATATTCGAATGGTCGAATACCTAGGTGTATATAGAAAGCTGGGTAGAAGTGTCAAAATATGTTTCTTAAAGGTTTTTCCAATGATAATTTTTTGCGATATATATTACAAAAAATAATATGTCACCACATAAAATTTGGTGCCATAAAAGTCCAACAAAAGTCTAACTTCAACTTTGAAATACACTGATACTTGTTATTTTCCAAAATTTAGATTAAAGGAAAACTATACCCTGAACAATGTAGGTCTCTATAAAAATATATTGCAAAAAACTGCTTATTTGTAAAACTCAGCTTCATGTAAACAAACCATTTTCATACTTTTTTAGTAGTATGTGCCATTGGGTAATCCTAAATAGAAAAATGGCATTTTAAGAAATAAGGGCCACCCCTGATCGTAGGATTCACGGTGCACAAACCATACATGTTAGGTCACATGAGCCAATTAACAGACAGAGTTCCGCATTTTTCTCCCACACTCCTTTTTGTTATAGTTAGAGCTGCAGAATTTCTGGTCAGGCAATCTCTGCGAGGACAGAGAATGTCATAAAATGGGGGCTCAAGAGAAAATATATAAAAGGGCAATATTTTCTTAATATATTTTCACTTTTGGGGTAACATTTTCCTTTAACCTATTCAAGATTTTTCTGAAATGAGAACATTGTGGATGCAACTAGGTTGCAGAATTTTTTTTTAAATGATAAAGCTTGATCTTGGCATTTGTTCCGATTGTTCAAGTTCACAAAAATTCATTGAATTGAATTCAATGAATTATTTTAAGGTCATATACAAAAACATCCTTACTTTCTGGAGTAAATCAAAATAATGGTGCACATTTTTGGAGTTCACACACACTTCTATAACTAGGTCCAGCTTTAACTTTGTAATGCATTCTGCTTGCCGATGGATAGTATACAATTAGGTGGCAGGAGAACAGCACAGATTTATGAATACCACATTTATTTTTCCCCCACTTCAAATACAATTTAGGTGGCAGATTTATCAACATTGGTATTACAGAGTTTTTTTAATTAAAACAATTGAAAAGAGCAAATGTGTATGCATGAAAATGTGTTTATGAAAAAAATAAATACAGTCACATGAAAAAAACAAATTCAGTAAAGTAAAAATCCCATTCTACATTTCATTTTCAATGAGTCATCCAAATGAAACAAAAATCATCTTGAAAATCGAAATTGAAAAATTGTTAAACTGACTTCTAAATTAACTAATTAACCAGCTTTTAGATGTCAATTTTTTTCATACATATCTGAGATTTTTGTACTTCACAATTTTTGCCACAAAAAAACCCTCACATTCAATTTTGATAAACTGCCCCTTTCATGGTGTTGGAAAGCATTTTACTATTTTTTAAATACTGTTTTATCAATCCAACAGTATACAGCATGTCTTGAATGTGAATGAATGTATAAATTAAAACCGGGATAAATATATATATTATAGGAAATAATATTCTTTACTGGGGGATAGTGAGGGGCGAATTGATTTGCCAGGTGCGAATTCCTGGCATAAAAAAAAAACAGACGCCGGCATCAAAAAAACGGATGGTGGCGTAAAAAAAAAAAGGAAGCCGGCATCAAAAACGAGATGCCGGTGCCATTTCATGAATTTTTCACGTTTCGCAAATTATGCGGGAAATTCATGAATTTTTCGGTGAAGCGAAATGCCCCAAATTCGCCCATCACTACTGGTGGATAGTCAATAACCAAGCAACATGCTTTTTTGGCTTTCTGAAACTTGATAAAATGCGAATCAATAAACTACATTAGATACAGAAACTGTTAATATAAAAAGACCCCAAAGACCAAACTAAAGATGAAACACACTTGACTTCTTTCACTGGTTATCACTAATCTAAACTGTGATACTGAAAGTAAAATTAATTCAACCAATAGGCCTTTCATATATGTGCTAATTAATATCCATCAAACCCTGGTAAAGAGTCTGTTCATCCAACCTCTGGATCTTGTGTAACTTTATTACAGTAGTTGATACTTGGCAAGATGTGTTGCAGGTTTCCATACCTTAGCCAGAGTGTGTTCTGATGAATTGGAAAATGTTTTGATGCTCATGGGGCATTTTTGTTATAATATGAAATGTCAAAATTTATGTATTTTCATAAAAAAAAAAATTACATTTGCCACAAATAGGGATGGGCGATTTTTTTCGCCTTATTTCGGCGTGGAAATGACGCCCATAGACTTGTATGGCAGAGAGCGTAAAAAAAAAAGACGTGCGTCAAAAAATTTTCGCCGCGCGACAAAATGTTTTTGACGCCCATAGACTTAAATGGGCGTCGGCGGCAAATTTTTGGCGAAACGAAACGGCTCAAATATGCCCATCCCTAGCCACAAATAAGAGTGATTTTGACAGGTCTCACGATAAAGTTACAGCAGCCACTTCAGCATCTCATTATCTTCATCATATTCTTCATCTTAATATCCCAGATATTACTGTACACTTTATACTATAACATAAATATTTATTATATTGTATGATATTGTATGAGGAAATAAGATGGTGTCATTTCTCCAGCATAATTTTGGACACTACACTGTTGTTTGTGTTTTCCCCTTTAAAAATCTGACCAAAAAAAATCAGAGTTTAGTAAATAAACCCCTTAAGTGATTTTTTTGTGCAAGTGCAATTCACAGGTTGCAAAGGGGGTGGGGCCTATGGGGTTGCATGGCTTGGGTGGATCACAGATGGGGTTCAGAGTAATGGGACATGACTGGGGCAGTTTAGGGGCATATCCATGCATGTGCCATTTATTTTCATTGGGGCCCATTGTACTTGTTGGCAGTGCCATCTGCCTAGTGGGACAAGATGACTAATGGGCGAAAAACTGATGAGGGTCCTGCTATTATAGTAGTATGGGGCCCTGGGATTCCTGATGGCGATTCTGAACATATTTCTTCACAATGATATGGTTTATGTAAATATTTACCTAAACAGTCGAAAACCATACTAATCCATTTAAGGGTTAGTGCTCAGTGCTGTTCAGTAGCAGCTCTGAGCACTATTACCTGTCTGAATCCTTGTTTCCCCATTTTTAATGCATGTGGGAAGGAAACATTCACACAATTAGGGCTAAACTCCACAAGCACTTTTGTAGGATGGTGTCGGATCAACAAAACACATTTATCAAGTTGATGGTGTTGCATGTGTCAAAATATAACGGGACTGAAAAATCTGATGCATAAACTAAATGGAAAGTTTTTCATCCAACGCGACATGACTGTCTGATGGGAATGCCGCATGCCGAGTCTTAGGGGCCGATTCATCAAGAGTCGAATATCGAGGGTTAATTAACCCTCGATATTCAACTAGGAACTAAAATCGTTCGACTTCGAATATCGAAGTCGAACGATTTAGCGCAAATCCTGCGATCGAACGATTAAATCCTTCGAATCGAACGATTCGAAGGATTTTAATACAACGATCGAAGGAATATCCTTCGATCAAAAAATCTCAGGCAAGCCTATGGGGACCTTCCCCATAGGCTAACATTGACTTCGGTAGCTTTTAGCTGCCGAAGTAGGGGGTCGAAGTTTTTCTTAAAGAGACAGTACTTCGACTATCGAATGGTCGAATAGTCGAACGATTTTTAGTTCGAATCGTTCGATTCGTAGTCGTAGTCGAAGGTTGAAGTAGCCCATTCGATGGTCGAAGTAGCCCAAAAAACACTTCGAAATTCGAAGTTTTTTTAATTCGAATCCTTCACTCGAGCTTTGTAAATGTGCCCCTTAATCCAACAATAAAAAATATATTGATGTAAATGCATGAAGAAAAGACTCCATCTGACTTTATCTGATGCAACTTTACATTCTAGATTAGGGGATCAGATTTTGTAGCATTCTACAAAATCTCATGCTATTGCACCGTATTGCGTGTAGGATCTGATAAATTTGACCCAAAAAATCTGAAGAAAATCACTCGAGGATAGTGATGGGGTGAATTTATTGGCCAGGCATGAATTTGCGGAGAATTTCCACATTTCGCCGTCGTAAATAAATTTGCAGCGAAAATTCTGACACCAGTGACAAATAAAGTCGCCCATTGACTTTAATGACCGTCTGAATTGTTGCTGGCGTCAAAATGCGCGTTTCGTGAATTTCGTGAATTCTGAATTTTTTCGCCGAAACACAACGCAAGAAATTTGCCCATAACTGCTCTTGGAGTTTTACCCTTATTGTACCAATAAACAAATTCTAACTGTTGTATCTAAGACAATCTTCTCCTCGTGTTAAAAATGACCCAGGGCTGATTAATTATTGTTTTGATTTCCATGTACAGCCTACACATTACATATGACTATTCAACTGCTTGTATTTTAGCAGGGGAACAGTTCACTCCCGCTGAGTTGCTTTGCATCCTGCTGACCTAAATCTTTATGTTGATAGATATGCCCTGGTGCTCTCTGTGGTTTCAGTCATTATATGTATGAATTATTTAAAAAGACCTAACATATTTTACAACTTTGTTCACTAGTACAGTAGTAATTATTAACAGAATGGCATAAAGATTTAACCTGCTATGAAACCAAGATATCATTTGGGTAATGGACCTTTTATTTCAAATGATATAGTGTTCTGTAGCTGACAGTCAGAGCCAAGAACAGCTTTCATAGCAAATTCTAGTTTGGCACTTGTCAGCTAAAAAGTGATCACTCCGGAAAGTTCTTTGTCATAACGGAGCAATAAACGACACATTGGAATGTAGAAAATCTAATTAAGAAGTGTCTGCTCTGCAGATCAACTGTCTGAACTGATTCTTTTAGCTGAGCACCTCCTTCTTGGATTGGCAAATTTTTATTATTAAATATGTATAGATATTTGAGTTTAAAGGGGCCAATAGGATTTTTAAAGAAAAACACCGTTGTCATGTAGGCAATGATACATTAAATATGGCAGCTGCTTTCATTTAGGGCAAAAAGTGATTATTTGTTGTGAAAATTGCACCTTTATTGGCGCTCCTACTGGATCTTCTCTGGTCTATGTCTTACAAATGAGTGGTGGGCATGATCTACAAAAGGATACAGTGAAAGATAGATTGCAGTACAGGTATGGGACCTGTTATCCAGAATGCTCGGGACCTGGGGTTTTCCAGATAATGGATCTCTCCGTAATTTGGGTCTTCATGCCTTAAGTCTACTAGAAATGAATTTAAACATTAAATAAACCCAATAGGCTGGCTTTGCTTCCAATAAGGATTAATTATATCTTAGTTGGGATCAAGTACAAGCTACTGTTTTATTATTACAGAGAAAAAGGAAATCATTTATAAAAATTTGGATGATTTGGATAAAATGGAGTCCATGACGTAATTCGGAGCTTTCTGGATAAGGGATCCTATACCTGTACTCTATTATAAATTAATAAACATGGCTGTGTTAGACATACAAGAGCAACAAAGATAGACATGGCAGTGTTTATTATTAAGACAGCTTTCAAGACATGCCCTACTAGAGGGTTCAGGTGAATAACATATGTGTAAAAATATTCTATCTCCAAATAGAAACATATCACATAATTTGTATGAACATTTTAAAAATAATATTTAGGGGCAGATTTATCAGGGGTCGAATTTCGAGGGTTAATAAAACCCTCAAATTCAACCCTCAAAGTAAAATCCTTCGAATATCGAATTCGAAGTATTTTAGCGCAAATACTTTGATCGAACGATCGAATAAAGTTTGGTCGATCGAATGATAAAATCCTTCAAATCAAAATGATTCGAACGATTTTAAGTGATCGATCGAAGGATTTTTATTCGATCAAAAAAAGCTTAGAAAAGTGCTGGGGAAGGTCCCCATAGGCTAACATTGCAGCTCGGTAGGTTTAAAGTGGTGAAGTATGAAGTCAAAGTATTTTTTAAAGAGACAGTACTTCGATAATTGAATGGTCGAATAGTAGAACGATTTTTACTTTGAATCGTTCAAATCATTAGATTCGAATTCTTCACTCAAGCTTAGTAAATCTGCCCCCTAAACTGTACTCGCTATAAATAACCATATATAAATTGAGACAACTGAACATCTGATTCAGCCAAATGAAAAAAGGGTATTTAATATTGTTTTAATATTTCTTTTATTTGTAACCATCCAGAAAGAACATAAACAGCATGCCTGTAAAAACTTCAATAACACAAATAGGCACTCCATGGTTGGATTTTAGTGGTTTTGGAGGTTTTTAAAACCATGACTTAACTCACAAACTCTAAACCCACAACTGTCATGGAATTTATTAAAAGTTCCAATTATAAAAAGTGCAAACAAAAAAAAGTGCTAAACAATGCACTAATGCATTGGAGCTTTGAGATGTTATTAAACCTTCCAGAGGTGCCAAAACAGCATTGTATGTGGCAGACAAAAGATGTCGCAACACCCCCCCCCCCCTTATATAATGAACAAACAGTGGTAGTGGTTATCTAAAGTTCCCCATAGATGCGACGATTCTTCTTGCCGAACGACCGATTTTAGGGAAGTCCGACCAATCCTTCGAAATTATCGTGCGGTTATTGGGATTTTTCGTCCGACATCTGTCAGGAAATTGATCGGCCATGTCAAAAAATCTTTGTCGGTCCCAGTGCAATCTATCTATGTTTGCAGGGCCAAGCAGGCAGCTCCCCTTTGTTTTCCTGCCAAATTGGTCTTTTTAGTTGATGGTCAATTTGTACGATCGTTCCGAGAAAATCGTGGTCTCACGATGAGGATCTGATTCTATAAAAATCTCAACATCTATTGCCAGCTCAAGAGTAGCATCCAAGCTCAGGCACTTTCCAAAATCCCTAGGGGCAAATTTAGGGCGAAGTGACTAACGCTGGTGAAAATTCGTGATGTCATTTTGGTACTTTGCCGATTTACTAATGGGCACAGGCATAACTTCGCTAGCGAAAGAGGCTGATGCTGACGCTCATTCGCACTCAATCACCAGACGAAGTTGCGCTCTGGCGAAGGGACGTAACTGCGCAAATTCACTAAGATGCAGATTTTACTGAACGTTACCTCTTGCGCCAGACTTGCCTTCGCCACCTCAGACCAGGCAAAGTGCAATAGAGTAGATAGGACTTCCTCAAAAAACACTGGCATCTTTTCCTTTTTTCGGGGTGATGGGCTGCAAAAAAGCATAACTTTTTTTTGGGGGGATAACCGGCTTCCCCCCTACATTTCCTAACATATGGAACATAAACTATATACTGGGCTCATATGTAGGGCAATATAACAACTCTATTTTCTTTTATTAAGGTTCCCTGGACTTGTGTAATGTAATGTATTTGCTGCAACATATACGTCCATTCAACTTTAACTTCCCGCCATATGCAAATTAGCCAAGGCTAGCGCAACTTCGCTTCGTTTGGTGCAGTAACACTAGCGCTACTTCGCCAGCGTTTGGCGCCCTGGACACAACTTCGCATGTTAGTGAACTAGCATTGTCTGAGCGAATTTTCACCTGGCGAAGTGTTGCACTGCCTGCGAAGCCGTCGCTTGTGAATTTTCATCATTTAGTAGATTTGCCCCCTAGTTGTCGGAACGGCAGGGTAAGGTCCTAAACTACAGAGCACAATAATAGTCACTGAGTACTCTTTGGGCAGATTTATGAAAATATGAGATCAGCATTCACCACCGAAAAATTCACTCACTTTTTATTCATTCTTATAGAATTTTTAGAATCATATTTATCAGTGGGTGAAAGTTGATGGGTTATTTATCAAAATCCAAAATTTTCTCGCTATTTTCTGAAAACCACTCCAACCAAATCTGCACGGCTCCCCCCCCCATTGTTGTTTGAAAACTGCGACTCTTCAGATTATTGAAAGAAACCCAGCGCAGATCAGGATATCTTCAAAATGTCAACAGGACATCTGCCATTGACTTCTACATGAACTCGGCAGGTCTAAGTTGGAGCACTTTTTTATTCTGACTTTTAACACCATCTGGGTTAAATAAATATCGACTAAATTATGCCTGTGCCCGTGTTTTTCACCTTTAAAAGTCTGACCAGAAAAAAACAGACATTAATAAATAACCCCCCTAGAGTTCACCATTTCATATATACAATTCTAAAAATCCCATAGGACTAAATAGAATGTGAGGGATTTTTTTTTTGTGTTGAGCTCTTATCTCACATTTCAGAAAAAAAAGGGTTAAATGTATTTTATTGTTTCTTAATGTGTTTCCCTGGCATAAATACTCAAACATGTTTTATTCCGCTCATCAAGAGATGCTTGGGATTGATTATAGCACTATTCAATTCACTTGGGTTTGTTTGTCCTTTTCTCCACTTTCCGTCGGCCCTAGACTGTACACATACAGTAACTTTAATGGGGAAAAATGATTTATTGCTGAAAACTCAAGAGTAAAAGTTCCAATAAATAAACATCAATGTGCAGATTGATTGTCTCGTTATGCAAATAATGAATTATTAACATGAATTTACATCGGCACACTGCATCTATTACTCACTAATATTTCAATCTTGAAAGGAATGAATAGCAGGAAAATAATATAGAGAATTTCATCTATCTAGCTGCTTATCATCAGTTTGTTTAGCTAATTTGATTATCTGTCTATTGATTATCTAACTAGCTATCTTTATGTCATTCTTCATTGGTCTAAAAGGGCTGCTTTATAATATTTTGATACACCAGGGGGCACATTTACCTAGGGTTGAATATCGAGGGTTAATTAACCTTCGAAGTAAAATCCTTCGACTTCGAATATCGAAGTCAAAGGATTTACCGCTATTCCTACGATCGAACGATCGAAGGAATAATCGTTTCGATCGAATGATTTAATCCTTCGAATCAAACGATTCGAAGGATTTTAATCCATCGATCGAAGGATATTCCTTCGATCAGAAAATTGTTAGGAAGCCTATGGGGACCTTCCCCATAGGCTAACATTGGCCTCGGTAGGTTTTAGGTGGCGAACTAGGGGGTCAAAGAATTTTTTAAAGAGACAGTACTTCGACTATCGAATAGTCAAACGATTTTTAGTTTGAATTGTTCGATTCAAAGTCGAAGGTCGTAGTCGAAGTAGCCCATTCGATGGTCGAAGTAGCCAAAAAAACATTCGAAATTCGAACTATTTCCCCTCTATTCCTTTACGCGAACAAAGTAAATGGGCCCCCAGGTCTCCCTAGTTTTTCAGTGCCAATAAAGACAAAGCTGGCCCTACACAAGCAGATTTGAAAGTGAATTCAGTCCCTTTAGGTCGAGTCAGCAGCTCATCTTCCATGTAAGCGTTCTCCGAGAGATATCTGGCTGAAAATCAACCAAATATCTATGATTTCAGACAAAAACAATGGAACGGCACTCTAGGACCCACTAATTTATTGCAGTTAGCAAAGCCTGCTACAGGAAGCTATTAACCTGATGTGTTTCGTCCTTAGTCATAGATATCAAATATCTATTAGGCTCACTGATGTTGTCTTCTTCTGGCAGCTGGCATTGGCCTCCATTATGATCCAGTTGTTGGGCCAATGGCACACAGGTGGCCATATCAGGCAAATCTTCTTGATGGTGAACTCACCAAAGAAGTGGAGCTTCAGGTGTATGACCCGGTGTCTTTGATTTGCCCAGATGCATTTATGGAATTGAATTCGGAGTTTCTTCTAGGTCTTCAGGGCTACTGCTATTGGAAGAGTTTCAAGTGAATCAAAAAAGATCATTTTAATGGCTATTTCTTCAAAACATGAAAAACAGTGCTTGGCCCATCTCCAAAATAAATTCCTAGCTTACTGCATCAGGAAGTGGTAAATGTATGTGAGTACTGGGTATGTAGTTCAGAGTGAGTCTTATTCCATCAAATGTGGCACAGACAAATTGTAGGTTATGTTAGCACTTAAACTTTAAAGGGGTTGTTCACCTTTTTATTATGATATAGAGAGTGATATTCTGAGACAATTTGCAATTGGTTTTAATTTTCAGAGCACCAGTTTGAAAAAATTGATTTGAATTGGCGCTTGATTTTTTTGCAATGGGTATTTTTTGCCCCAATTATTTTGAGAAAAATTATTGAAAAATAAAGCGAATTCTGGTTGGGGAGCTTGGTCAGATTTTTTTTTATAATAAAGTGAAAAAAAAAAAAGTTTTAGTAAATAACCACCCAAGTATGATGTAGAGGGTGATATTCTGAGACAATTTGCAGTTGGTTTTAATTTTTCATTATTTGTGGTTTTGGAGTTATTTATTCTGCAGCTCTCCAGTTTGCAGTTTCTACAATCTGGTTGCTAGGGTCCAAATAACCCTAGCAACCATGCACTTATTTGACCATACACAGGGAGATCCGCTCGTTTGTCGCCAAATGAACGGTTCTCTCCCCGATATGCCCACATTAAGGTGGGCGATATCGGATCAGAATGGAGGCCATACTGTCTGATCATGGGACCGCATCAGCAAAAAGATGCAGTCGTGATCCAGCAGGATTTTTTACACAGTCGATCGGCATCTGTCTGACAGATATTGATTGGGGATGCCCCACACTCGGTCTGTCGGCAGCTTTTATCGGCCCGTGTATGGGGCCTTTAGAGACTGAAATATGAATAGGAGAGCTATATATGGTGTAGTGCCTTGATTTAATTTCTCTTATTCCTTGCGTAGGTCAGAAACAGAATTATGCGGATTAATCAAAGTAAGGAGCACAAATTAATACTATTTGATATGGAAACTTAATGACATCTCCTTGACAGCTCCATGAAGTCAAATCACTTTCACTGAAGATACTACTCAGAGAGCATATAAAAGGGGACATATTTGCCTGGTTCCTATTAATAGGGTTATTTGACTTATACTTGTAAAATAATTAGAAGAATGTCTGCTAATCTTAAGAATCAGATAGCGTCCGTATCTTTTTTATCAACAAGGCAACCCTACCTTTCCTGAGAGGGATTTATGCAATAATATATGCTGGGATATCATTTGTATATCATACTGACATTGTCCAAAGACACAGAATGGGTTGTTTATGAATAAAAACAGTTCAAAGGGCTACGCTGGATGCAAAATGTGCATTGAAACTATTCCTTAAGGTATTTGTGCCTATACAAATACTTATTAGAATCTTTCTGTGACCACCAATGCTCAGACTGTTCTAATGAATTGCACTTATAGATGCTGGGGAAGTTTGCAGTTACCCCTGCCTTGACCCACTACTACATTCAATGTAGCTGAAGCAGATGGTAATGCCACTACTGCTTTGTTTGCTAGGAATTTTCAGTGCCTGAATTTCTCACTGTTGACTTCAATGTGGTATGCCAGATCTAGTGCTACAACTTAATGCTGTCATTAGGTTTTACTCTGGCCTTAAAGGGATACTGTCATGGGGAAAACATTTTTTTTTTCAAAATGAATCAGTTAATAGTGCTGCTCCAGCAGAATTCTGCACTGAAATCCATTTCTCAAAAGAGCAAACAGATTTTTTTATATTCAATTTTAAAATCTGACATGGGGCTAGACATTTTGTCAATTTCCCAGCTGCCCCCAGTCATGTGACTTGTGCCTGCACTTTAGGAGAGAAATGCTTTCTGGCAGGCTGTTGTTTTCCTTCTCAATGTAACTGAATGTGTCTCAGTGGGACATGGGTTTTTACTATTAAGTGCTGTTTTTAGATCTACCAGGCAGCTGTTATCTTGTGTTAGGGAGCTGTTATCTGGTTACCTTCCCATTGTTCTTTTGTTTGGCTGCTGGGGGGGAAAGGGAGGGGGTGATATCACTCCAACTTGTAGTACAGCAGTAAAGAGTGATTGAAGTTTATCAGAGCACAAGTCACATGACTTGGGGCAGCTGGGAAATTGACAATATGTCTAGCCCCATGTCAGATTTCAAAATTGAATATAAAAAAATCTGTTTGCTCTTTTGAGAAATGGATTTCAGTGCAGAATTCTGCTTGAGCAGAACTATTAACTGATTCATTTTGAAAAAAAAAATTTTTCCCATGACAGCATCCCTTTAAACAATAATTGAATTTGGGCATATTAATATAGTTGTCCAAAATATTTTAAACAACAAAAAGTTTTAAAATGTAGTGTAAAATACATTGTATCACATTTGTATTTGTATTGAATGCAGAGTAAGTCAACAATGTTAAGTCATTACATGGCCTCCTGCCAAGACTCCTTGTCAGGGCCTCACGGCCCAATTAGCAGAATAGTCCTGACCAAGGAGGAAGCGCTAGGTACAAAGTCCAATTCACAGTAGCTAAAGTGTAGAGAAGTTCAAGCGCAGGTAGCAATCGGTAGTGGTCAGGAACAAGGCAAAGCATCTAAAGTACAGGAATTAGTTTATAACGAAGTATAAGCACCCAGGAATGCAAAGAAGTGCAACCTTTTTTCAGGCACTGAACCCACATCTGGGCGTTACTTTTCTATATACTGTATATATAAATGTATATATTGATAGGAGTCCTAATCAGGGATGAGCGAATTTGACCCGTTTAGTTTCGCCAAAAATTCGCCGCCGGCGAAATGTCGCAGACACCCGTTAAAGTCTATGGGCATCATAGACACACGTCTCCATACAAGTCTATGGGCGTCATTTTTTCGGCGAAACGAGGCGAAAAAATTCGCCCATCACTAGTCCTAATCCTCGCTGTGCTTCTTATCCTGTCCATCAGAGGTCTGCATTCTTCAGCTCCTCTGTATATATCGGCTCCTATATATCCTCTATATCTGCTCTTATCTCTCCATACACTCCCTCCATGGCCCTGCACTCAGCTCAGAAAAATCTCTTGACAATTCAGTTCACCAAAACAGCCACACATAAACCTTGATTGCACCTCATCTCTGAAACGCTCTACAGCAAGTGTCCCCAACATTTCTTACCCATGAGCCACATTCAGATATAAAAAGATTTGGGGAGCAACACAAGCAATGAAAAAAAATCCTGGGGTGCCAAATAAGGGCCACGACTGGCTATTTGGTGGGCCCCTTGTAGACTAGCAGCCTACCTGAAGCTTTATTTAGCAGTACCCCTGTTTTAAAGAAAACCAAAACTTTCCTCTAAGCCAGGAATTCAAAATCAAACACCTGCTCTGAGGCCACTAAGAGCAACATCTAAGGGGTTAGTGAGAGCAGCATGTTGCATTGCAAGCCAATGGTTGGGAATCACTGTTCTACTGTTCTTTGTTCCATGTTCTAGAGCAACAGTCCCCAACATTTTTTTTTTTACCAGTGAGCAACATTCAAATATAAAAAGAGTTGGGGTGCAACACAAGCATGAAGAAGTCCCAGGGATGCCAAAAAAGGGCTTGGTTTGGCTATTTGGTAGCCTCTTTGTGGACAGGCAGCATATACCTGGTTTTTATGCAACCAAAACTTGCCTCCAAGCCTGGATTTCAAAAGAAATACCTGTTTTGAGGGCACTGAGAGAAGGTTTTTCGCACAGCACCAGAAGGTTAAAATGCCTTTATTGGTAAATTACATGGCAAACAGCCTGGTCCACGACGTTTCAGGCCATGAGGCCTTTTATCAAGCTCTATGAGGGCACTGAGAACAACATCCAAGAAGTTTGTGAGAAACATGTTGCTGTCGAGCCACTGGTTATAGATCACTTTTCTAGAGGAAGAATTAAGCTAGTCTTCCTCTGCTGTAAAAAAAACTCTTGACCAATGCACCAATCTCGTTTCCTCTTCCTAGATTGTAAGCTCTTTGGGACAGGGACCTCATCCCAACTGAATCCCCTAGGCACATAGATTTATTTATTTTCACTGTCTAATTTTAAAACAATTGCACACCTGTTTGTGCTTATAGCTTGTAAAGCACATTTGTGGTACACATTCATGCATGCATTTTATAGGCTCCAGGGACTTATACATGCAGCAAAAAGATCTTTATGATCAGGATTGATCGCTATGATATTGGATATGTAACTGCGTGAGAACATAATAAGATGCAAACTTCCCTTATTAAAAGCTACAGTATATTAAAGGTTAAGCCAAATGCAGTTATATTCAAAAACTGTAAAGCCCCTCAATGTGACACCATGAACTTGCATTTTATCAGGTCATAGGACATGTACAGGTATAGGATCCATTATCCTGAAACCCGTTATCCAGAAAGCTGACTCCATTTTATCCAAATAATCTAAATTTTTAAAAATGTTTTCCTTTTTCTCTGTAATAATAAAACAGTAGCTTGTACTTGATCCCAACTAAGATATAATTAATCCTTATTGGAAGCAAAACCAGCCTTTTGGATTTATTTTATGTTTACATGATTTTCTAGTGGATTTAAGGTATGAAGATCCAAATTATGGAAAGATCCATTACCTTGGAAGCCCCAGGTCCCGAGTATTCTGGATAACAGGTCCCGTACCTGTATCTTGTTTTCAGATTTTGCAGCCATAATTTGTTTTTATGTACAGAAAACATTGGAATCTCCCAGTTTCTGCTCATGTTTATTCAGTTTTACTCAGAGTGTGACTGGATGTTCTTTGATCCAAGTTCATTGAAATGACACCTTGTTCTGCAAGCAGTCACTGAAGTCAGATATTCGAATGCGATGCTTGGTTGGTTTGCAAAGATTAAAGCCATTACATCGCTGATACTAAAGTCATCTTTGTCTAAACACACTGATGTATCAAAGACCTTAGATAATTCAGCAGGACGGTTATAAGTGATTTTACCGAAAGGCAGCAGCTCGAGCAGAACATTTGCAAAGGGAGAAATCAAGCTGCATTGTAGATACGGTGGAATCCACATTTTGTATTGTATGCCTCAGTTCTAAGACAAAGATAAAAAAGAAAAGCATATGTAATCAGGGACTTGTGACATGCCATATCCACTTGCTAATAAATAATATCAGCACCAAATAAATTATATTTTTATCAGGAAATATAGCAATGTAACCAATCGCTCCTTTTAATGGGAATCATCAAAGTTATTTCATTAACTATAACAAATAGACACAGTTATCATTATCCCTTTTAATACATGAGTGATACTCAGAATTCCCTGTATAACTCAGCCTGCAGCCTTGTGCCTTTATATGGTCACAGAATCCCTCAGTGACTTCTAATATCCTTATCATTTACAGTAGGGGGTACATTATCCCTTATAATACATGAGTGATACTCAGATTTCCCTGTATAACTCAGCCTGCAGCCTTGTGCCTTTATATGGTCACAGAACCCCTCAGTGACTTCTAATATCCTTATCATTTACAGTAGGGGGTACATTATCCCTTATAATACATGAGTGATACTCAGAGTCCCCTGTATAACTCAGCCTGCAGCCTTGTGCCTTTATATGGTCACAGAACAACCCCTCAGTGACTTCTAATATCCTTATCATTTACAGTAGGGGGTACATTATCCCTTATAATACATGAGTGATACTCAGAGTTCCCCTATAACTCAGCCTGCAGCCTTGTGCCTTTATATGGTCACAGAACCCTTCAGTGACTTCTAATATCCTTATCATTTACAGTAGGGGGTACACTATCCCTTATAATACATGAGTGATATTCAGAGTTCCTTGTATAACTCAGCCTTGTGCCTTGTGCCTTGTGCCTTTATATGGTCACAGAACAACCCCTCAGTGACTTCTAATATCCTTATCATTTACAGTAGGGGGTATATTATCCCTTATAATACACGAGTGATACTCAAGAGTTCCCTGTATAACTCAGCCTGCAGCCTTGTGCCTTTATATGGTCACAGAACAACCCCTCAGTGACTTCTAATATCCTTATCATTTACAGTAGGGGGTACATTATCCCTTATGATACATGAGTGGTACTCAGAGTTCCCTGTATAACTCAACTTTTCAGAACTCCTCAGTGACTTCTTTTAGGTACCTAAATTATCCTTATACCACAGTACATGAGTGGAACATAGACATAGTTTATAACTTGCCCAGGTGCTGAAATAGTACAAGAGAATGCTGCTGGGTGTTACTTTTCTATAATATGTCGTAATTAGGCAGTAGCACAGCCAGCATTAATAACTCTATAGATTATGACATTACATTTCCAGAAGGGTCACTTGATATTAGTATACATACCGTATCTATCCTTTCAAACCTTTTTTTCTTATGTTAAAGTTCTTATTTTAATGTGAGCAGATACTGCTTTGTGTGTACAAGATTTGACTCATTCGTTACTATCTCACTAACGGATAGGACTGGCCTATTCACTGAATAGACATATATAGGCACAGCTTTGTGAAGTGACGATAGGGAGAACAATAAAAAGCACACTCAGCTGATACAAGAAATAATTGGGATAAAGCAGATTGCAGATTATAATAACAATGTCTTATTATTATTCCTGGTAGTGACAATTCCAGGTAAAAGCAGATGAAACTGCAGAACATCGTTCTATTGTCAGAAGAACATATGACTTTATTCATCTGCTGTGCATTGTACTGGGAGACAAATATTAAGCATGGGTTGCTCCATTAATGGTTAGTTGCCATATATTTGGGATGGAAATAAGAAAAATGCACAGCTAGTGATCAGCAAAAGACAAAAAAGTCACTAAAAGAAAAAACACCCATTGTCTTTAATGCATTTGGACAAAAAAGTCGCCAAAACAAAAAAGTCACACAGATAAAAAAAGTCATTGATTCATGCATTTGGAGAGAGAAAAAAAAATTGTGGATGTAAAAAAATTTTGCATGTAAAAAAAAGAGAAAAAAAAGGTGAGCAATAAAAAGTAGTAATAACAATACATTTGTAGCCTTACAGATAATTTGTTTTTTCAAACAGGGTCAGTGACTCCCATTTGGAAGCTGGAAAGAGTCAGAAGGAGAAGGCTAATCATTTAAAAACTATATAAAAAAAATGAAGACCAATTGAAATGTTGCTTAGAATTTTAAGGTGAAATATCCCTTTAGGAGGTGGTACAAGTTCAGAACTTTTAAAAATGGAAACAAAATGGATCTTCTACTTAGGCACAAGACAGATGGGGACAATATCACTCTGACCTTTCCTGTTATATAATTGTACATTTATTCTTTTGTCCATCAGCATTTAACTGTCCCGTATTTTTTCCTTGTAATGTAAATACCACTTAAGCTGCGGGAATTGGCTCTCCGTTTGCTCCTCCCTCCTATTCCCCATTGGTAGTGATGGGCGAATTTCTCCCAAAACGCGAATTTTGACGGCCATCCAATTATTTTTGACGTTTGTGACAATTCCGACGCTGGCTACAATTCTGATGCCCATTAAAGTCAATGGGCGCCTAGAATTGTCGCCGGCGTCAAAAATAATTGGCCCTAGAGAATTTTCGCCGGTGAATCTTTGCGGCAATTTCGCAAATTTATTCGCCGGCGGCGAAATACGGATATTCACCACGAATTTGCGCCTGGCAAATAAATTCGTCCATCACTACGCATTGGATATTTCTCCTTTAAATATATTAAATGTGATCAGCCTATGAATAATTGTTTCCTGGTGACACAAAATGCGTCAGGCTTTTTATGAGTAAGTGTCTTAGTGACACGAAATGCGTTAGTCTAGAGATGATTGTATAAATAAAGATTTTTCTATTTTGATCTATAAATTTTTGGTCTGATCTATATGTGAACTACCAGAGTGCTCTGCACCAACATTTGTTTGTCTGCACAAGGCTTTTTGTTTTAATAATTATTGAATATAAACTTGTACTCTTAAAAGCACTAGTTTTTTTGGCTCCTGGTTTTCAAATAATATTTAGTCTGGTTCATGCCAGCCTGCACTGATGTTTTTCCAGTGCAAATATCGTCTGCTGAAGGTCTGGGGCAAGTACACCCGGACCCACAGTGTTTAGCTGAAATCCACCATATTGGTTATCCCGTTTTTTAAATATTTTCTAACTGAGCTAGATAAAGGGGACAATTTATTAAAAATGTAATTTCTACTTTTTCCAAAACTTTCTAAAAATGTGTGTTTTTTCTATATTTCTTAAAAGCTCTAAAAATGTATGCAATGTTTAGAATTTTTCTGCAGAAAAACTCACAAATACTTACTATATTTTCAAAAAGTTGAATATCTGGTATTTAATAAGCAATAATAACAATAACAATGTAAAAAATTGGCATCTAAAATCTGGCAAGATCATGTAGAAGTCAATGGGAGCTGTAGGTAAAATTTAAGCCATTTTTTGATTTGAGATTTTTGAGTTTTTCGAGTTTGTAAACTCACAAATTCGAAAAATTTGAGGTATACAAGTTTTTTTTACCCCATTGTTTTCAATCAACTTTTTTGCATTTGGATTTTTTAATAAATAAGCAAACATTTGAGTTTTTTTTTAATTGCGAGTTGATTCGAAGTAGAAAAAACCTCACAAACTCCACAAGTTTGATTTCTGATAAATAAGCCCATAAGGGTAAAAACCACGAAAACTTCTAATACAAATATTCACCAAGTAATAGTTGTTGAGGAGTTTGGATTTTTTAAGCACATCATTTAGTGTTTGTTTGTTTTTTTATTTGTACTTTTTAAATTAGGATTTTTCAATACATTTCATGACATTCATGAGTTTAGACAAAGTGAGTTTAGTTGTGGTTTCAAAAACCTCAAATACCACAACAATGAGACTGTTTATTAATAGGGATCAAAGCCAGAGAACGTGAGTGGAGTTTTAACAAGTAAAAAATGAATAGTTGTTCTAACCATCCATTTAATACAAGTGAAATGGACGATGATAGGATAAACTTACTACTAGATGGGTTTTTTGAGCTGAAAAGAATTACATGTCATAAGGAAGGTTCCCTACTGTGAAGAAGCTGTTCTTTTACATAATGCGCGGATAATGAGGCAAATGAAAATACAGATGAGGAAAAATGTTGCAGGACAGTCATAACCACAGATTGACTTTTATTAAGAAATTTACATTTATGAGGTTACACAATCATCTCATATCATGTATTACAGGCTGCAGAATAATAATTATTGTATCAACAACAGCGCAGAGGAGTTTTATATTGAGAAAATGTGTAATTTTCTGATAGAGATTTATTCACGGCTGCATTTATATGAGACTCTGGTATAGATAACCCCAGGCACTTCAGCAGTCATGTCATCCTCATAAATAGGAGTGCTTGGAATGTTATGCACTGCCAATATAAACCCAGAAAATGGGCCTCGTTTACTAAAAGCACCAAAGTTAGAAATGTATCCCATTGTGTCTTGTTTAATCCATGAAGATATGGGAGAAAGGGACATACGGTCCCGAATAGTGATGGGCGAATTTATTCGACAGGCACAAATTTGCACATACATTCATGAATTTGCTGTGTTGAAAAACGTTGATGTCGCTGCTGTCGCCGGTTGCGATGGTTCAGATGCCGTTGACAATTTTGGCATCAATATCAGCGTTTCGCGATTTTTTCGCCAGTTTCACGAATTTCACAGGCAAATCGAAACGGGACAAATTCGCCCATCATTAGTCCCGAAATGTTTGATCGTGGCTGTAGTGTCTGATAGCACCATGGAATAAAATTGCCATCACCCCCGTTATAGCATCCAATGGTATGGGCGTCTTTTTCATAAGATTGATCACTGGCGTGTGGCTTGGCCAGTGCCATTACCTTACACCCCATATATACAGAATTGTTTGAATTGTTTTATCCATAATGCATTGTGTTTATGAAGAATGTCAGTGTTGCATCAAGCAAGCTATCCATCAATTACTGCTAAGAAGTTTGCATCTTGTACCACAAACGTTAATGAGGGTATGACGTGTGCGTGTGTAAAGCACACAATTTTTTTAAAGGGACTGTTCGCCTTTGAGTTAACTTTTAGGGGGTTTATTTACTAAAAACTCAATTTTTTTCTGGTTGAGTTTTAAAGGGTAAAAAAGTCAAATCATTAGAGATTTATTATACTCTTATTTTAGAGATTTATTAAACTCTAAAGCATGCTAAATCCAAAAATACTCTAGCTAAAACCTGTCAAAATCATGTAGAAGTCAATGGTAGATGGTTCCTTTTTCCTTTGGAACATGTTTTATGCCTTCATGTTCTCGAAAGTTTTGGGCTGTTTGCTCTGCAATTATCTGAATTATTCAAGTTTTTTTACTTTTTCAAATTATCAAACGAAAACCAGCCCCAAACCCTTGAAGAATATGAAGACAAGAAACATCTTCAAATTGTTAACGGGACCATCTGCCATTGACTTTTACATGATTTTGTTGAGTATTTTTGGATTTGGATTTTATGCAGCTTTCGAGCACAAAAAAATTCCCTGTGGATGATATTTTCATTTTATGTAGCTACAGATAAAGTCATCAGGATTTCACATTTTGTCTCTTCATGTCCAGACACCATATTTTAGTGCTAAATCCTGCCTCTAAATGGTGATAGAGTGCTGTTTTTTTTCATTAGATTGCTTCTGATGGACTATGGCAATTGAACTCTAGCACCATCTAGAGGCAGGCCCGGATTTGTGGAAAGGCCACCTAGGCCTGGGCCTAGGGCGGCAGGACTTTAGGGGCGCGGCATGCTGCCCAACGACACCCACATTAGTTCAAAAACACAGGGGATGCGCTGGATATACAATTTTTTTAAAATTTCCTGTGCCCCAATCCCCATTGCTCCAGTCCAGATAATGAAAATATGCATGAATAAAGGGGAGGGGACAGGGGCGACAAACAGCAGTGGGCCTAGGGGTGCCCACTTTGTAAATCCGGCCGTGTCTAGAGACAGGATTTAGCACTAAAATAAATTAAATAAAATGACACAATAAGAAAATGTGAACTCTCGATGGCTTCATCTGTATTTGTCTTCCTTAGAAGAAGTTCTCAAAAATGTGTTAATGTCATAAGCAAAGTCCTTTAAAAAATGCCTAAATTCATTTAAATTGGACCAGCTATTAAACTCGTCCAGTACTATTCTGCAGTGCATAGAAAGATAACCCTCAGTGGTTAAACAGCCAGCCTTTATGAGGCTTATAATTTACATTCTGCTGCTTCTACATCGGGGTTCTGAGTTTTAATAGCGCATAATTAGAATCCTTGATATACATCTCAACACGAGCTCAGGCACATGCAACGAAAGCCAAACAAAACCTTGTAACACACACACAAATATGTTCACAAATAAATATACCTCTCTACAACTAAGAATATATACATATATATGTGTTTGTGTCTGATCTGTTAAATGGACTGGAGCTGCCTTTAAATATTTTATATTTCATGCCCCATTAAAGTTCTGCTCAGTTCTATATTTGTTTACATCTTGTTAAAATTATTAGAAATCAATTATGTCCTCAGCGTGTAGGCAGAAACCTCCCCTACTGGAAATCAAAAGCTTAAAACAACTTTTGCGACTCGAGGCAGAAATATGGCTTTAAGCAAAACAGGTTTGTTTTTTTTATCCCTGTAAAAATTGGAATTCTTGTAAAAGCAGCAGGGTGATTCAGTGCTCAGATAAGGAAAGTTGAAATTGTGCAGTTTCTTCACTGTTCCTATTCAGAGAAAACTTGATTATTAATATATATACTATAGGAATATAGTATATGGAAATTTGCAAAATCAGACCCTAGTTATTATTAGCAATGATTTTTCCTGCATTTAAACATAGGCACATTGACTTGTATAACTGAATCTCTAGTCTTATGTCTTCATACTGGAAAATAACATAATAACCTTATAATTTAAAGTAGGAGGTACATAATCCCTTATAATACATGAGTGATACTCAGAGTTCCCTGTATAACTCAGCCTGCAGCCTTGTGCCTTTATATGGTCACAGAACAACCCCTCAGTGACTTCTAATATCCTTATCATTTACAGTAGGGGGTACATTATCCCTTATAATACACGAGTGATACTCAGAGTTCCCTGTATAACTCAGCCTGCAGTCTTGTGTCTTTATATGGTCACAGAACAACCCCTCAGTGACTTCTAATATCCTTATCATTTACAGTAGGGGGTACATTATTCCTTATAATACATGAGTGATACTCAGAGTTCCCTGTATAACTCAGCCTGCAGCCTTGTGTCTTAATATGGTCACAGAACCCCTCAGTGACTTCTAATATCCTTATCATTTACAGTAGGGGGTACATTAGCCCTTATAATACATGAGTGATACTCAGAATTCCCTGTATAACTCAGCCTGCAGCCTTGTGTCTTTATATGGTCACAGAACAACCCCTCAGTGACTTCTAATATCATTATCATTTACAGTAGGGGGTACATTATCCCTTATAATACACAAGTGATACTCAGAGTTTCCTGTATAACTAAGCCTGCAGCCTTGTGCCTTTATATGGTCACAGGACTTCTAATATCCTTATCATTTACAGTAGGGGGCACATAATCCTTTATAATACATGAGTGATACTCAGAGTTCCATGTATAACTAAGCCTGCAGCCGTGTGCCTTTATATGGTCACAGGACTTCTAATATCCTTATCATTTACAGTAGGGGGTACAAAATCCTTTATAATACATGAGTGATACTCAAGAGTTCCCTGTATAACTCAGCCTGCAGCCTTGTGCCTTTATATGGTCACAGAACAACCCCTCTGTGACTTCTAATATCCTTATCATTTACAGTAGGGGGTACATTATCCCTTATAATACATGAGTGATACTCAGAGTTCCCTGTATAACTCAGCCTGCAGCCTTGTGCCTTTATATGGTCACAGAACAACCCCTCTGTGACTTCTAATATCCTTATCATTTACAGTAGGGGGTACATTATCCCTTATAATACATGAGTGATACTCAGAGTTCCCTGTATAACTCAGCCTGCAGCCTTGTGCCTTTATATGGTCACAGAACCCCTCAGTGACTTCTAATATCCTTATCATTTACAGTAGGGGTACATTATCCCTTATAATACATGAGTGATACTCAGAGTTCCCTGTATAACTCAGCCTGCAGCCTTGTGCCTTTATATGGTCACAGAACCCCTCAGTGACTTCTACTATCCTTATCATTTACAGTAGGGGGTACATTATCCCTTATAATACATGAGTGATACTCAGAGTTCCCTGTATAACTCAGCCTGCAGCCTTGTGCCTTTATATGGTCACAGAACAACCCCTCAGTAAATTCTGATAACTTTGAAAAACCATGAATTACAATGGATTAATACAAAGCCACAGTGGTATAATAAATTGTTGTTATTTTTTGCGTAACTACTTTTATAAATAGGCAACTTCGGATGTTATTCTGGCATATTCATCATAGACAATAGGCAAGTTGGAGTGTTCCATTCAGATTTTACATGAATGGGAAGCTGGACATTATTTATAGAATTTTCACTACAACAGAAATTCTTTTCAGGCAGAACTTCTACAGTGCACCTTTATATTGGCCTCCAAGTATCTCCAATATCTAAAACACATTGGAATCAATCACACATAACCTTCATTATTCTAACTAGATAAAACCAGCTTCCTTGGTGAAAGGAAAGCAAATACGACTTAATTCTGGTCTGACCTTCTCCTAATTTCCACCTGTTGCTGCCATTCCTGTCCTCCAACCTCACCATTCACTACTGTCCACTGTCACAAGTAATGGAGAGTCACTGCATGTCCATCACTACTTCAGCCTTAATACCTTTCTCTAATCAGCGATCTCTCCAACTACCTCTCTGTACAAGTGTGGATGAGCAGCCTTTACCAGCCATAGGCACTAAGTTCTTGTAATGCCTTAAATAAATAATTGGTCAAAACATTCACAATGTCATAACATTATTTTTAATTTATATGACTATGTTTCAGACTTGACATTAATCAAGGAATTCACCATCTGAAGCCAACAGATTTGCCAATCAGATTTTAAAGATATTCAGAGGGAAATTTCAACCCACAACTTTTGTAGCTCTTCCCAGAGGTGTGACTGGTTTGCAGGCCATTTTTTCTCTGACCTTATAAAACAGCTCCTTCCACAAGGACTCAACAGAGTTGTGATATGCTGGCCAGTCCCTTAAAGACATGTAGGGGGTGATTTATAAAGGTTAAAATTTTAATTTTTGCCACATTTTAACAAGTTTATTTGAACAAAAACTCATAAATTCGAATTGTATTTTCAAAAACTCAAATGTCTAGCATTTATTAAGCAAAAAAGACCTCAAAAACTTGAATGAAAAAAAAAATCAGCATCTAAACGCGATGAAAATTCATTCACCTCAATGCATTTGGAGTGAGAAAGAAGCAAAAAGTGACTAACTTTGACTTTAATGCAATTGGAATGAGAAATAAGTTGCCCATAGAAAATATCTTTTGCTTCAAAAACTTTGCCACAACAACAACAAAAAAAATCACCCTTAAAACGTAATATATTTTGCTTCAAAAAAGTTGCCCATAGACAATAATATATTTAGCTACAAATAAGTCGCCACGACAAAAAGTCAAACATAGATCCTTATATCTTTTGCCTCAAAAAGTTGCAGTGTCAAAAAGTTGTCCATAGAGGATAATATATTTTTCTACAAAAAAGTTGCCACGTAAAGAAATCTGCCCTTAGATGATAATATATTTTGCTACAAAAAAATTGCCATGACAAAAAAGTCATCCATAGACCCTAATATATTTTACTTCAAAAAAGTTGCCGCATCAAAAAAGTTGTTCATAGACGATAATGTATTTTGCTACAAAAAAGTCGCCATGACAAAAAAAGTCACCCATAGACCCGAATATGTTTTGCTTAAAAAAAGTTGCAGCCTCAAAAAAGTTGTCCACAGACTTTAATGCATTTTGTTAACTTTTTGCTGTTTCGCTATATTTTCAGAAGATCCTCAAATTTTTCTCCGAAACAAAATGGGACAGATTTGCTCATCACTAATAGACATTACTTAGTCTTCCTGTTTCTTCCTCAAATTAACATAGCTTAGAAGCAAATGTTGCATAGCTTAGAAGTGTACTTCAGATTGCTGTCTTGTTGCATAATTAAAATGTGCAACAATCAATATTTGCCCACCAGTGGATGTGATCTACTTTGCTAAAGCATTTGATACAGCATTTGATATGTTTTTGGATAGGCATGAGCGATTTTTTTTCACAGAGTTTTGCTGCGGAAATGACGGTATATACTCCAATGGGAGAAAAAAAAGTCGCACATCAAAAAATGATGTGCCTCAAAAAAAACTTTAGACTTTAATGCATTCCGGGGAATTTTCGCTGGCGGCATCATTTTGGCCAGACGAGTTGAATTCGCCCATCCCTATTTTTGAATGATTCCAAATTTTTGGACATTTGTAAAGATCGATTTTTTACCCACTATAAAGTTATTCAATAAACAGAAAAAATATAGATACAACCTAGAAAAGTCTCTGCTCTCATTAAGCATACAAAGATGAAATGTATTATTTTTTTATTTATTTATATTAGACAAGTTTAGGGAATTATTTTATAATTACTGTTAATGCAAATGTTGTTTATAATTGTTGTACGTTAGACCAAATCGATTAGGTTTCACTTACGAGTCTGCCAACACATTTGTAAAATTTACAACATAATTTTTTCATAAATATTTTATTGAAAACACTGAAATATCAGTGTTTTTGGAAGGTAGAATACTCAGTTATAAAAAATCAAGTTATGTCTGTAAACCAGGTTTCTAGGAACACTAATCATCTTATGAATGGATGACATGTTGACATTTACAGATAAAGGAAAAATTAATAGTTCTCTAAAAAAGGGGGATGACAAATGTCAGGATGTCAAAAATGATCCACAAATATAATGGAATTGAGCGCTGAAGAGAGAAGAACGTAACAGCCTCTTTCCAAAGCAACCAAGGAAATAAGCCAAGCAAACTGTTTCTTTGATAAAGGTGTAAGCATCGTTGCTATTTGCATTCTCCAAAAACACAATCCTGAATACTCAGACTCCAACTCTCAAGCTGAATGAATAAACTGAATTGTTGCAGTATAGTGCACACTTGAAATAATACCTGAAAGACTAAAGGGGTTATTTATTAAAGTCTGATTCTTTCTGGTCAGACTTTTAAAGGGGAAAAACACAATTTTTTTTCGTAGATAAAAAACTAAAATTTTTCAAGATTTAGTAAACCCTGTGTAATGAACAGGGTCAGAATACAGGCAAAGGTCAGAGTTCAAGCAGGACCAGGTAACAGGCAAAGTTCGGTAATAGAAGACAATCCAGAAAGCACACCCAGGAAGCTATGAAATAAAGACCTACAATGTTCACTGAATCACTGCAGAAATCGCTTTAAATACACAAACTTTCGTGCCAAAGTGACGTCACCTTGTGTGCCCTGTAACCATGTTGCAAGTACACGAACGTATAGAAAAAACTGAACGTTCATGCGTGCATCTGGCGTCCCCGCCACTGTCCCACTACCCACCAGGTAAACAAAGTACTCCAACTCAGACCTTCAAGTTCATGTAGAAGTCAATGGCAGAAGTCCCATTGACATTTTGAAAATATCATGATCTGCGCTAGGTTTCGTTCAATAGTCGGACGATAAATAGGGGGGAAAAGTCCATACGGAGTTGGTCAGAAAATATTGAGACAATTTTGAATTTTGATAAATAACCCTGTAGACTATTTACTAGCATTCAAATTAGTTTTTTTTTACAAATCTCTAAAAATTTTCGATTTATTAGTAGTGACAGGCGAATTTGGGGCATTTCGCTTCGCCGAATGCGAAATTCTTGAAACAGCAAAACATTAGTGAAACGGCGCCAATTCGTTCAAATTCGCTGACGAAAATGCGCCAGAATCCAAAACAACGGACGCCGGCGTTCATTTTTTTTTAACGCTGGTATAGAAGTCAATGAGAGTTGAGTTGATCCTTTTTTAATCAATTTGGGCTTTTAGATGTTGTCTGATTTTTTTTTTCCCTCAAATAGGTGGCCAAAAAACTGGAATTAGATTGTTTTTGGATTGTTCAGCGGTTTTTTTTTCATTTGTGCTTTTTATATTCAAATCTTTTATCAAATATTGTGGTTTTAGAGAAAGTGAGTTTATTTGTGGTTTCAAAAACATCTAGGGGCACATTTATAAAGTGTTGAATTTCAAATTCAAAAAACTTCTCTTGTCGAAGTACACAAAAAACTCAAAATTCAATTCGAAAATTCTCCTCGACCTTTGATAAATCTGCCCCCTAAAATCACTAAAATTAGACTGTTGATAAATAGGCCTCCATGGGTAGTATCAATAGAGCTTTGAGTACATAACAATTACTGACCCAAGTTTAGTATTGCAAAATGTGTTTACTTGATGAACTGGCACAGAATCCCCAATAAATTATTAGGAAGATGTGCAAGGGGGCAGTGCTCTTGCTTACTTAATCTTCTCACATGCTTATCTTCATAGATTCTGCACTGTGTTTGACAGACACTGACCTATTTGTCATCTGTGTCTGTAAGGACTTTATGACAGATTTATAAATATGTGATATATTGGAAGTGCATATTATTTCGTATTTTTTAATTTTTAAAATTAAATTCCTACCTAAGAATACCACCATCCCAGGTAACAATACAGTTGGCGGTTCTACTAAGTCAAATGGTTAATAAGGATTGATTTAGAAAATTTGAGGTTGAAGTTAAAGGTGAACTGTCACCTTAAGAAATAATTCAAAATTCTATTTTATGATGTTAGTGAAGCAAAACAGATTTCACTTACACTATAAAAATTACTGAATCCTTGTTTTTTTAGTCTTGGAATTCACATTCACAGCAGACAGACAGGTGCCGTTTTGTAGACACTATTATTAAGGCAAGCTCTGCATCATCCCAAAATCTTATTTATATGCCAGAATGGGGGACCTGATGTCCCAGCCCATGTACTGGCTACACAATTAGATGGTTAGGAAGGTGGGGGAATGTGGGGAGTGCAGAGGAATTTAGGAAGTGCAGAATGGAAAGTGAAAGTAATTGACTGCCCCACCCCAATGCCAAGGCATTGATTCTTAGCTGCCTGCACTGACCTTCATTTATGTAAATAAGCAATACATCATTCAGCCGCTCCAGTTCTCTTTGGAGAAGCTGCAAGCCCTCAAGTGCTCCCAAAGACTTCCAATGTGTTTCTTAATTTGCACGTACTCAAAAAAAGTTTGAAATAATGGTCTCATTGTAAACTTTTTTTGGAGTACATGCTGCTGTCTATATTTTGAGATTTGATTGATATTTATGTAACCATCGACTATTTGGAACTTCACTTGACCATATCTTTGGCCTCTTCCCTGTTCTCATCTTTAGGTGCTTTAGGTGTGCTAATGTTAGTATAACACCGGGGCTATAGTGCTCCTTAATACACAATCTACTGTCCCAAGTTTTACATCCCAAAACTTACAGTTAGCCCCACAAAAAAAAATGGTGCGACTTAAGCTCTTGTTTTTTTAATTACCTACAAAAAAGAGATAAGGGGAAGGAAAACAAACAGATTATTATGTTTTTATGGAAACTCTTTCTCTTATTAACAACATTTATTGAAGGCAGGCGAGGGAGGAAATGGAAGGGGAATGAACTTGGCTCCACATGTGTTTTATTACGCCATTCTATATTTATATCACATTGGTAGATCTGTGTTTCGTGAGATTGGATATCACTTTACATTTTCTATGTCATGAAAAGGTTGTGGGTATGCTTCTTTCATACAGTATTTCACTGTTTTCTCTAGGGCCCAGTTTAATTTGTGGGTAGTCCTCCAGACAGTGGTATAGAGCTTCTTGTTAATTAGATGAATATCCCCTAAGTATTATTTTAAGTGTTATTCATATTTGGTAAGCTACTTTCTGAGAGTGCATGTTGTATTGCGTTGCTTTTAGGCTGCGGGCATCCAAGTGAGGACTTAGGGCTGTCTCGGAATCTTTGTTTAGACTTTCGTGTTAAATATGTTGCAAAAACTAAAGATTACAAACTTTTTTTCCCTATATTGTTGGTTAGTGCAATTCACCAAAGCCCATTTTATATCTAATAACATCATTTTGAATAGAGCCAATATGCGTTTTCAGTAGTTTATCACTGAGTCAAGCGAGTGATTATACAGTAAACCAAAATACTGCACTGTCAGGACTTCAAACATAAGATATGGCTTTCAGCATTTCATTTGTTAGCAAGCAGAAGTATGTGTGTACTGTATATATATATATACGTTTTGGAACTGCATTGGATTGAAAATATTAGCCATCAAAGGCTTTCAGCCATCAGAATGTTCTTGCCTGGCTCCCTGCTTGAGCCTCAGACTTCAGAAGTTCTAATGTAAACTGACAATTAAGGTGCAGTTCAGGCTTTCCCAAGAACGTGTCACAGAGATATACTTCACTCCTTAGACAGATGCAACGCTTTACTCTGATGACTGGCATGTTCTATGAAGACACAATCACCTTGTGTGTGTTGGTTTAGGTTTTATCTCTCAAGCAGTAGGCTAAACACAAACAGCCTTATGGAATACTGATAGTGAGGCAGAAAGTGGTATTATGGTTGAAAATACAAAAAAAAGTTGAAATTGGGAGAAAATTAATTCTTACGAGTGCTTAGTTAGGGCTAATTGATTTCCATTCAATGGAATTTATATACAATAGAAAGGGATATTTGCTTATGCATGAACAGTATGCCAACATTTTGCTTAAAAATATTATATTTAGAAAAAATGACATCTTTTGGAATGTCTACTAAGCTTATAAAATTAAGGTAATTTCATTGTCATTTTCAGCAAGTTCTCAAGTTGGTCAGGCTTGTCATTGAACCCTATACATGGACCAAAAAGCTTGAGCTTTTGCAGTCCATTTACGGCAACTTAAAGGACAAGGAAAGGGTTCTGCTTCATAGCATTCTATATTGAAGGCCTCCCTTGCCTGCTCCTGATTGCTGTTTTGTTTCTCTGAAAGATCCCTTGGGTCTCCCGCAGCCCGCTTCTGAATATTACTATGCTCCCCCTTCATTGTGGGCCTCCATATTAGACAGGGTTACATTATAAACATGGTGCTGCTTTACTAAATGCACAAGTCCCATGATAGAAGCAGACTGCAGAGCCATTCTGTGAAAGCGCGCTCATGATTCCTTTATAATGCAATAATGGCGTAAATGTCCTATTCTCATTGCCCAACATAAACATCTATTCCTATAGTTCCTGGGTGTGCTTCTCTAGTCTGATCTCGTTCCTGACCCTTGTCTGTTCCTGACTCTGTGATTCTGGTGCCTGTACCAACAACTGCCTGTATTTGACTATTCTTCGGTATTCTGTACCGGGTTCCTGTTTGGTTTTGTACAAAGGGGGGTTGTGGGAGCTCTAACTAATGCTAATAAAAATGTATTAAAGTATAAGGGAAGTGCTACCGACTAGGCTAAATTGATCAGTGCACATTGCCTGGGCCCCTGTCCACTTCCCTTATACTTTAATACATTTCTACTTAGCATTAGTTAGAGCTCCCACAACCCCCCTTTGTATTTTCCTGTTTGGTTTTGACCTGGGTCTATGACCTTGACTACTCCTCCATTATCTGACATGGTACTTCTTAGCCCTTCTGGTATTGACCTTGTCTGTTCCACGTCTACGTTATCTGCTTCCCTGTCCCATCTGCACACGTTCAGTTCCCTACCCTGCTCAGAACCCTCTCTTTGTTCCTCTCACTTTAAGTCCTGGCGGCATCTGAGTAGCAGAGTGCTCCTCCCAAAACCAAAGGTGGCTGCTAAAGGCAGAAGAGTGAACCATGTGACCGGGTCCTTGGAGTTAGTTCTGGGTTTGGGATACCTTACGTTATAGGACAACTTATATTAAAGGATGACACCACTGGAGGTATTTAGTCTTTATTGCCCTTTCCTTGTCCTTTGAGTATTTGCACATATCTCAAAATGAAAAAAAAATATTTTTTATTTTTACCCTATTCATAAAGTACTTGACCTTCTTTTTCATGAAACCACTGAAAAAAAATGTTTTATAATACGCGGAACTAGAAAAAAAAAGTCATATTATTTTCTGTAGGAGGATGAAAAATTTAGTAATGCAATGAAAATAAGTAGATTAAGTTAAATTAAGTAGAATAAGTAAAATTTTATTAAATTGATGATATATACAGTGCCGCATTCACAATGATATCACTTTGAATAAGCCATACAATCTACAATTTTTTAATATCACAAATATAATGGTATGATCAAAAACAAGAAAGGAATTAATTAAATTCTAAGGACCTTTCTATTTAAAAAAGAAAATTAACTAGAGAAAGTCCTTCTTCAAAAAAAAAAATCTGAACTCCCTCCAAGAGATTAACAAGATTTTACTTGATAATCATTCTAGAATGATGCCCCAGTAAAAACTTTTTGGTGGACTTTGATTTCTACAGATGAAAAAAGCTTGAGCTGTGCGTTATGCCTCAACACTACAATGGGTAGAAATATGTCATATTGAATAGCATTGAATTAAACATTCAAGCAAAGCCAGTTTTGTCTGTATGATGTTATTTTGCTATTTATATTTATTTTGTGATTTCACTTTAAACTATTATTGGAAAGTTTTAACTTTGGGCTGCAATGTGCAAATAAACCAAATAAAACACTTATGTTTTAGTACGATTGCAACAGTGTGTGCCCTCCTACTTCTTTACTATATGCAATGGGCAAGGCTACAACTGTATTGTGAATAGTGTCATAGAAGTATGTGTCTCCTTTGCACAGTATGTACAAATCAAAGTCATCATTGGATTTTGTCTGCCAACAAATTAACTGTACTTATCAGATAACCAGAAAGATGAATAATTAATCAGTATTAAAGGAGAACTAAAGAAGTAGCTAGAAATGTTGTACATGATGGTTTGTGCTTCTGTACCAGCCCGAGGCAACCACAGCCCTTTAGCAGTAAAGATCTGTGTCTCCAAAGATGCCCCAGTAGCTCCCCATCTTCTTTTCTGCTGATTCACTGCACATGCTCTGTGCTGTTGTCACTTACTGAGCTTAGTAAAATCTTTCGATCAAACAATTCGAAGGATTTCAGCGATCGATCGAACAATTTTTTCTTTGACTTCCAAAAACGTAGAAAACTGCTCTAGAAGTTTTATTTGTGTATATTAACAGCAGCTTTGAAATGGGCTGTTAAATAAATACCCGACCTTTTGTTTAAGAATAAAGATGCCTGTGTATTTGTTTGCATAAATTAATTGCAGATATGGACAAAAATAGCAGCAGAGAATTTTTATAGAATGTCATTTTTTAAGTAGGAATTTTTGGTTGTTGAGTGAATTGCCTAAAATATACACAGTTGATGTGATGTGAGCTTCTCCCTATATACTCATCTACATTCTGTATTTGCACAACAATCCATTATTGTGATTTATCCTGGCGTGTTTACATAAAGTATTGGCTATCCTTGTACTGCGTTTTACTCACCACCTGCCTTAAGGAGAGTTTTAAATAGCATACAGTAAATCTCCTGTGTAAGAAACTACTAAACAACGCTTACCATTCCAGGTTTTTTTTCCATGCAATGTATTTTTAAATCACATTCCACAGTGCCATCTAGTTGCTGACAAAATCATATGTTGTGTCTTTCCATTTTCCCCAGTTTCAGTACAAGAGAAATTTAGAAAGTTGTCTTTATTAGTTTAGTGTAAAATAACTGGGAAGCAAATTTGCAAAATTACGGCAATTAAAAAAAACCTCATTATTTTAAAAAAATCTACAGGTACAGGTTATGCAGAATGCTCAGGACCTGGTGTTTTCCGGATAACGGATCTTTCTATAATTTGGATATTTATACTTTAAGTCTACTAGAAAATCATGTAAACATTAAATAAACTCAACAGGCTGGTTTTGCTTCCAATAAGGATTAATTATATCTTAGTTGGAAATTAAGTACAAGCTACTTTATTTATTTATTACAGAGAAAAAGGAAATTATTTTATAAAATTTGGATTATTTGGATAAAATGGAGTCTATGGGAGATGAGCTTTCCAGAATTTGGAGGTTTCTGGATAACAGATCCCATACCTGAATAATGGATCCCATACCTGTATGGCTACATATACAGGTATCGGACCTGTTATTCAGAATGCTCCGGACCTGGGGTTTTACTGATAACAGATCTTTATGTAATTTGGATCTTCATATCTTATGCCTACTAGAAAATCATGTAAACATGCAGGGGCATATTTATTAAAGGTCGAGTGAGAAGTATTTTTTATACCTCGAATGACCTTGAACGACCTTGAAACTCGAATGTTATCTTATTTAAGAAAAAATTTGAATGTCTATAATTTGATCGAATAGGAATGACCCGAAAACACAAATGGGATTTGAATTGAATTTGATGTAACTCGAATCGAGTTTTTTCTCTGAATAAAAACTTCAATGTCAGAAAGGCTATTAACATCTTTAGATGGGTCAATGGATCTCTGCCATTGACTTCTACATGAACTTTGTAGGTTTTAGGTTGTTCCCAGGGTCGAGGTATGATAAATCTTGAATTCAAATTCAAGTTTGCATTATTTCCAACTGGAATTTTGATCAAAAATCCCACCCAAAATTGGAATTTGCCATTTGAACCTTTATAAATCTGCCCCTAAATAAACTCAATAGGCTGGTTTTGCTTCCAATAAGGATTAATTATATTTAGTCGAAATAATGCTAAAGTAGTGCACTGTCTTTGACATGTTTAGAGAATGGGTTTCAGTGTGGCATTATTGCATGCACAGTACTGAAGACAACTTATATAGTTACATAGTTTGGGTTGAAAAAAGACAAAGCCCATTAAGTGTCACCCCTCCAAATGACCATACCTATTAAATATGGTTAAATTACATAAAAATATATACTCATACCTACAGTATACTAATTTAACTGTCAATCTTAAAGGGGTTGTTCACCTTTAAATTAACTTTTAGGGACAGATTTACTAAACCCGAGTGAATAGTTTGAATATAAAAATATTCAAATTTCGAAGTAATTTTTTGGGTACTTCGACCATCGAATTGGTCAAATTTGATCTAATCGAATGATTAAAACGATTCGAAGTAAAAATTTCATACTTCGCCAAATTAAAGCTACCGAAGTCCAATGTTAGCCTATGGGGACCTTCCCCAGCACTTTTCTAAGTTTTTTTTGGTCGAATAAAAATCCTTAGATTGATCACTTTTTTTGCGTTAAAATCCTTCAAATTAGAAGGATTTTAATTTGAGGGTCGAATTCGAGGGTTAGACCCTTGATAAATCTGCCCCTTAGTATGATGTAGAGAGTAAAATTCTGAGACAATTTGCAATTGGTTTTTATTATTTATTATTTGTGGTTTTTGAGTCATTTAGCTTTTTATTCAGCAGTTCGCAAGTTTGTAATTTCAGCAATCTGGTTGCTAAAATAACCCTAGCAACCATGCATTGATTAAATACGACACTGGAATATGAAAAGTAAAAGGACCTGTATAGAAAGATGAGTGATAAAAAAGTAGCAATAATGACACATTTGTAGCCTTTCAGAGCATTTGTTTTTAGATGGGGTCAGTAACCCCCATTTAAAAGCTGTAAAGAGTTAGAAGAAAAAGGCAAATGATTCAAAAACTATAAAAAAAGAGAAAAATTAAAGCCAATTGAAAAGTTGCTTAGAATTATCCATTACATAACATAATAAAAGTTTAAATTAAAGATGAACCACCCCTTTAAGATGCCACTAGCCTTGGATATCATGCGTGCTCAATAAATCATTCAATCCCCTCTTACAGGCGTTAATAGAATCAGCCATCACAAAAGCATCCAGCAGGGTATGGTGCCACCAGCTCCAGGAGTGAAGGACCCTCTTGAGGTTCTATGCTCCAATCCCAGTGCATTTTTGCCTTGTGGACAGTTTTACCCTCTTTTATATCTGTGCACAGACTGTGAGAAAAATATAGAAAGCAGATAGACTCCACTGGTACTTGTGTACATAGGTGAAGGTATCTCAGTGAGCACTAACTAGTACTCCACAATCACACCACCACTTGAATTTGAGTTAAAATGTCTTAATTTCACAACTTACTGGCACATAACATGGCTAAGATGTTTGAGGCCTACTTTGTTTTTTTAGCTAACCAAAGTAGACCTGAAACATATCGGTTGTAGTCTGTTTCAATAATTTTTAATTAAATTATTTTAAACATAGATAAATAGTAATGGGCAAATTTGTCCCGAAAAATTAGCGAAAAATCGTGAAATAGGAAAGTCTCTGAAAAAATTCTGAAATTCGAACGTTTTCAAGAAAAAAACGTAAAATTCGGACATTTACAAGAAAAAATCGTGAAATTCAAGGGTTTCACCAAAAAAATCGTGAAATTTGAAGGATTTCACTCAAAAATTAATTGTGAAATGTGAAGGTTTTCACCAAAAAATTTTGAAAACCGGAAATTGACGCCGGCAAATTTTCACTGGCGAATTTTCACAGGAGATTCGCAAATTTATTCGCTCAAGGCGAAATGCTGGAATTTGCTCAAATTCGTGCCATGGGAATTTATTCTCCCATCACTATAGACAAACTAATTGGAGTATTGTCCATCAGGAAGAACATGATTCATTCATACTTTACACAGGTGGTTGTATCTTCCGTCTTATTTTCCTCTTATTAAACCTCCACACTTGCTCTGATAAGCGGTGTAGGCACTTTAATGTCTGATAGACTTCTCAATCTGAGTGTTCTCATGGCCGGATTTAAATAGTGAGCACCCCTAGGCCCACTGCCGTTCGTTGCCCCTGTCCCCTCCCGTTTATTCATGCAAATTTTCATCATCTGGACCGGAGCAATGGGGATTGGCGCATGGGAAATTTCAAAAAATGATTGTATCCCAGTGTTTTTGAACCAATGTGGGTGTGGTTGCCAGGATGCCGCCCCCCTAAAATCCTGCCACCCTAGGCCCGGGCCTTGGTGACCTTTCCACAAGTGTTCTAAAGGGATACCATCATGGAAAAAAAAAATACCAAATGAATAAGTTAATAGTGCTGCTCCAGCAGAATTCTGCACTGAAATCCATTTCTCAAAAGAGCAAACTGATTTTTTTATATTCAGTTTTGAAATCTGACACGGGGCTAGACATATTGTCAATTTCCCAGCTGCCCCAAGTCATGTGACTTGTGCTCTGATAAACTTCAATCACTCTTTACTGCTGTACTGCAAGTTGGAGTGATATCACCCCCCTCCCTTCCCCCCCCCAGCAGCCAAACAAAAGAACAATGGGAAGGTAACCAGATAGCAGCTCCCTAGCACAAGATAATAGCTGCCTGGTAGATCTAAGAACAACACTCAATAGTAAAAACCCATGTCCCACTGAGACACATTCAGTTACATTGAGAAGGAAAAACAGCAGCCTGCCAGAAAGCATTTCTCTCCTAAAGTGCAGGCACAAGTCACATGACCAGGGGCAGCTGGGAAATTGACAAAATGTTTAGCCCCATGTCAGATTTCAAAATTGAATATAAAAAATCTGTTTGCTCTTTTGAGAAATGGGTTTCAGTGCAGAATTCTGCTGGAGCAGCACTATTAACTGATTCACTTTGAAAACATTTTTTTTCCCCATAACAGTATCCCTTAATATAAGTAAACACTACTACATTCATCTCTAACCTCCTATTCCTCGATTTAACAATGGGGAAGCTGATGCTTTGAGATAAAGAAACATATTACGTGATTTAATTTTGTATTTTATGATACTGTATATTTTTAACTAATATTGGCAGTTTCTGAGCTTACAATGTATTTTTGGAGCTCGAGATACAGAAAGATAAATTAGGTGGGGAAACCAGTGACAAGGTTTCTCTGTGTCCTGACCCTCTGTCCTTGATTACACAAACAAATCAGATTTTTAAAAAAAATGTCAAAAAGAGAAACACAAAACCTTATAATAATCTGGCATCTGAAGAGATTCTAAGGTTAAAATCTGACCTGAAAATAAATTCCCTGTCTGGCTTGCCAAATAAAAAAATATTTGCTACAGTTGTTTCATTCAAAATTAAGACCGGATCTTACACTGAATACACAATTCTCAAAATCACAGGTACCCCAATGAATACACAAATGGGGGAATGTAATGTTTCATTAACACAAAAAATGTTAAAAAGGTTTGTGACCGACCATGTTTACACCATTTTGAACTGATTGAAGACCTCAAAGACTTCCTCGCAAAGTTTTCAACCAAATTGCTTTTGCGAACGTTCGTAGCATTTGTAATAAAATTTCGCAGTGGCGAACCATTTTTTGTGACAAAGTATTTAATGAAACAATGTGCGCTTAAGATTTGCAATGCAATAAAAGCTTAATGAAGAATATTACATTGTGACAAGAAAAGTTTTGCTCTTTGTGAATTTTATTACATTTTCCCCATAGAATTGTCAATATTGCACATTTTCAACTTTTCTCTCTGATAAATGAAGCTTCCCAAAATAACCACGCAGCTCTGTACAGTAAAAAATATATATAAGCAGAACAAACAGTAGTAGTAGTTGTTTGTGAAGGTTCTTATTCATCCAGGTCATGGTATATCTATAGAAATAAGTCAAATAAACTGGACTTGCTGTGTTTTTTTATTTTAATTTGACTTATTTCTATAGATATAGTAGTAGTAGTTGGTAGCAGTGAAATAAATTAAAGGAAAAGGAATTTAAAGTACTCCATGTAATTAAAAAAACACATCTCCAAGAATTTGGAAATACAGGTATAAGATCTGTTATCCAGAAACCCGTTATCCAGAAAGTTCCGAATTACGGAGTGAACATCTCCTATAGACTCCATAATATCAAATAATCCAAATTTTTAGAAAGAAACTTTTTCTGTGTAATAATAAAACAGTACCTTATACTTGACCGAAACTAAGATATGATTAATCCTTGTTGGAAGCAGAACCAGTCAAAATGGTCAATGGTCAAAAAGTCAATGGGCTTCCGAATAATTTTGATGCGCGCAACTCTTTTATCCAAATGCATTAAAGTCAATGGGCATCTGAATAATTTTGACTTGCAAACATTTTTTTGTTGCAACTAATTTTCCCACGGCAAATTCACAAAAACATTTGCCGCCGGCAAAATCCGGAAATTCATCACAAATCCATGCCTGTTCACCCATCACTAGAGAAGAGATATTTTAAGGTGCAGGGTCCTGAAGGTTTTCGAAAGTCATAAGAAGGAGTTTATAAATCTTTGCTTAATGTAAGCCATGGATTTCAGGAGTGGTGTTCTCTTTTAGATGAGAGGAGGAGAATTCTAGAAGCAGTACTAAATATTGACCTAAATATTGAATACTAGAACTTTTTTTAATTATTTTAAAAACTGATGACATTTGACTATTTTTCCTACTATTAACATTTTTAATTTTAAAAGATTAAGGGGCAGATTTACTTAGGGTTGAATATCGAGGGTTAATTAACCCTCGATATTCGACTGCTGAATTGAAATCCTTCGACTTCGAATATCGAAGTCGAAGGTTTTAGCATTATTCCTACGATCAAACGATCAAAGGAATAATCGAACGATTAAATTCTTCGATCGAACGATTAAATCCTTTGAATAGAACGATTCTAAGGATTTTAATCCATCGATCTAAGGATTTTCCTTCGATCAGAAAATTGTTAGGAAGCCTATGGGGACCTTTCTCATAGGCTAACATTGGTCTCGGTAGGTTTTAGGTGGTGAACTAGGGGGTCAAAGTTTTTTTTAAAGAGACAGTACTTCGACTATCGAATGGTCGAATAGTCGAACAATTTTAACTTCGAATGATTCGATTCGAAGTCGTAGTGGAAGGTCAAAATAGCCTATTCAATGATCGAAGTAGCCAAAAAAAACCATTTGAAATTCAAAGTTTTTTTCCCTCTATTTTCCTCTATTCCTTCACTCGAGCTAAGTAAATGGGCCTAAATTACCATTTTTTCACAGGTCCTTATTTTGATATTTTTTTCTCATCTCGTTTCTATTTCCATTAGTGACTTGCCGAGAGCCACCATATCTTATGGAAGAATCGAGAGCTTCATATAAGAGAAATAATAGAGAAAAATTACTGCAATCAAATTACCCACCAATCATTTTGTCATTGTTGCAGTGCTATGAAAGTAATTGAATTTCAGTAAAGTTTACCTATTTCAATAAAATATCCATTCCAGTATGAAAAATAATATCACCTTTAATAAAAACATTCTGACTTCATAAATAAACAATTCCTACTTTGACGATACAAGACATTTTTCATTGGTTTAAAATCTTTTTCTTATTTTTTTCCCTAACAACACAATTTCAGACAACATAAAATGCTACTGGCTCGTAAAATAAAATCCTTTGTATGTTTTGGAACAAAAAACAACTTTCAAACCTTTTGCTTACCATGATATCTAGAACAAGAAGGAAAGGGAACATATATCTTAACAGTTGGAGGCTCTTACTAGCAATTCTTTGCCACTACAAGGGCTGACGTCTCTCTCTATATTCCTGTAAAGTTCAATAAATCTGTTCAGTTTAATAGACATTTCATTTTCAATCAGGATGTCTCCTAAATGGAATTTATTTTAGTATCTAGACATTTACACTAATGAATAAATACCATTTGAAAAATAAACTGCCTGCAGTTAAACACCTGTTTAACGTATATATCAGATATATAACCTTTAGCGACTCATTGTTGTCCACAAAAAGTGATGATCATTGTCATAATTAGGAAATATTTTTGCCATCAGCCCACAGAATGTGATGGCAAATCAACAGATTATTCCCAGTACAGAACTATAATGAATTATGTTTATTATATTCACTTTAAAGCCCAACACATTTTGTGAAACAGAATGACCAGTGTTTGGTGATAAAATGTGCGTGTAATTCTTCAGCACTGACCCACTTTGTAGAACGTGGAAGAGCAGATTCAAAAGAGTCTTATTGAAATAAAAACGTATCCACCAGTGAATGCAGTGATAAAAGACACATAGCTATATGTGTGCTATAGAAGTCACTGGGAGGTGCGCTGATCCGATTGGACCATTTTTAATCCAATCCAAAATGTAGAGGTTTTCAGATTTTTTTTCTGCTACAAATTGTCCAAAAAACGTGGAGGTTTTCGAGGTTTTTGTGCTTTTTAGCACATCATTCAGTGATTTGTTTGTTGTTTGTACTTTTTATATTCAGATCTCTTAAATTTAATGACAATCGTAGATTTAGGGGCAAATTTACTTAAGGTCAAATATTGAGGGTTAATTAAACCTAATTAATTAAAGTTAAATCCTTCGACTTCGTATATCGAAGTCAAAGGATTTAGTGCTATTCATTTGATCGAACGAAAAATCCTTCGATCGAACGAAAAATCCTTCGATCGAACGAAAAATCCTTCGATCGAACGAAAAATCCTTCGATCGAACGAAAAATCCTTCGATCGAACGAAAAATCCTTCGTTCGAACGATTAAATCCTTCGATCGAACGATTAAATCCTTCGATCGAACGATTAAATCCTTCGATTGAACGATTTTTGTTTGACCAAAAAAAAATATTGACTTCGGTAGCTTTTAGGTGGCGAACTAGGGGGTCGAAGTTTTTTTTTTTTTTAAAGAGACAGTACTTCGACTATCGAATGGTCGAATAGTCTAACGATTTTTAGTTTGATTCGTTTGATTCGAATTCGTAGTCAAAGGTCGAAGTAGCCCATTCGATGGTCGAAGTAGCCAAAAAAAAACATTTGAAATTCGAAGTTGTTTTCCTCTATTCCTTCACTTGAGCTAAGTAAATGGGCCCCACAGAGTTTGTTAGTTTAGTTGTGGTTTCAAAATCCTCTAAAACCATTAAAATTCAACCTTCAATAAATAAGCCTCCACGATTTCAAGAATTAACTTTCTCCAGGCTGGCAAACTGCTATTATAAAGATAAAGCAGAAACCACTTTTGCATCTCTTTATCCATGCTAATTTCCTTATATGTCATTCTTTATAGCCCTAATTCTCTAGAAAATGTTCCCTATTATATAGGGAAAATACACTGACAAATAAATTCACAGAAATTTATACCAGGAGGAAATTCAGCACATTTCTCTCATAAGAATGCAGTTACAATTATTAGAAAATTTCAGATGCGTTGTGAGCATATGCCTGGTGAATCAGTGAAGCTGGTGACGCCCTAAGCAACATGGCCACCCACCTCGCCCCCCCGTATGCATGAACATACATGCGCATAAGCAACTGCACGAGAGCCTGCAGTGAACAGACATGGGTCAGAACTAGGAGTAAGTGATGGAAGAGGAGGTACATGCCTAGTGCCCCCCACCACTGTGCCCTAGTCATGAGCCTCTTCTGCCTACCCCTAGTTCTGGCCCTGTGGTGAATTGAGGTTTTGGTGTCAATAGGCAAAGTTCTTAGAATTTTAAGATTAATGACAATCTCTGGAGTCATTTAATTTTATCTGACCAACTATTTTTAAAATGGCACTGCCCAATGTGTACACAGTAGCTGAAAATATCAATAACTAAGGAACCCTGGAGTAAAATATAAATAACAAAAGTTTATGTAAGTATCTATGAAACGAAGTAGCTCTGGGAGACTAGTTTAATAAAACCATTTAAGCCATATCACCGCATTATTAATATTTAAATATTGATGTAGAAATTGTTTTGCAGAAACTAGACTGGCAATTATAATTGCTTTTCAGAGCAATCTCTTATAAACTGTTTGAACTATTTCAAACATAATAAACATGTTATTTCCTGGACTCTTATTGCTTTCATTTCTCAGGCAAAGGATGTTTACATTTATCTTGAAGTGTAGATAGATATGAAAGTTATTTTGTTTCAAATAGGATCTTTAGTTTAAATCATTTGCCAAAGTAGTTAGCAGTGCTTATGAAATTGTGCCGAGACTAGAAGAGGAAAGGGGGAAAAAAGATACAGGGAATAGTGGTTCTAACACACCCACTGGATGTTCAAAATTTGATTAGTCAAGGAAAAACTAATAAAATAAAGTATTCTTTTAATATATAAATATGATACATTATGGGGCAGATTTACATATGGTCGAATATCGAGGGTTAATTAACCCTCGATATTCGACTGCCGAATGTAAATCCTTCGACTTCAAATATTGAAGTCGAAGGATTTACCACAAATAGTTCGATCAAACGAAAAATCGTTCGAACGATTAAATCCTTCGAACCGTTCGATTAGAAAGATTTTAATCCATCGATCGAATGATTTTTCTTCGACCGAAAAATTGTTAGAAAGCCTATGGGGACCTTCCCATAAATTAACATTGCACCTCAGTAGGTTTTAGGTGGCGAAGTAGGGGGTCGAAGTTTTTTTTAAAGAGACAGTACTTTGACTATCAAATGGTCGAATATTCGAACGATTTTTAGTTCGAATCGTTCGATTCAAAGTCGAAGTCGTAGTCGAAGGTCGAAGTAGCCAGTTCGATGGTCGAAGTAGCCAAAATTTTTTTTGAAATTCTAAGTTTTTTTTATTCTATTCCTTCACGATTATTATGCTTTTTGCCTACCCAGTGCACATCAAAAAATCATTGGGACTTCTCCCGTTGACTTATATGCAACCTCGACAGGTCTGAGATGCCGGATTTTCTGATTCGAACTTTCCATCTTCGGGGTTTAATAAATTCTGAAAAATGTGTGGTTTTTTAAAAGTCTAAATTTTGTTTGTGATTTTTGCATTTGGAGTTTAGTAAATAACCCCCTTACTGTTTCTTTCATAATTTTGGAAAAAAAGCAATGAAAAAAACGTGAGTATGTATATACGCAAAAGTGTTCTTTGGAATCTAGAAAAGTCGCCGTTTATTAAAGAAAAAAAAATTGCCAGCATAAAACTCTAAAAGGAAAAGCTGGCAAGGTTCAATAGGAGTCAGTGGGATTATTTTTATTTCTTCCGTTCATTAAAACATTCAAGATTTTTAGCCTCATTGAAAATGCCTAGAACAATATGATTCTCACTGGTGTACAATTTTTTCCTGAGAAAATCGAACATGGGAATTTTCTGTTGTTTTCTCCTATGAAAATGGAAATCTTTTTTTTTTACCTTGTAGTTAGTTACACTGTAGCTTATATTGTTACTGTCTCAAAATTCTGGCACCAAACTTTCCTATCATCCACTTACAAGGAGTCTGCAGGATTGCAGCCTGGCAATCTAGTGGGCATACTCGAAAATCTCAAGGATGAGGCATGTGGAAAGTGATCAGTTAAGAACATACCCCAAAGTTTCTACTGGAATAATAGTTATTAAAACACAAACATACTATAGGTCTACAAAAGATATATAAATCAATGTTTTCTCTCTTGAAGGAAAACTATACCCCCCGACCAATGTAGGTCTCTGTAAAAATATATTGCATAAAAATGTTCATATGTAAAACTCTGCTTCATGTAAATAAACCATTTTTATAATAATATACTTGTTTAATAGTATGTGCCATTGGGTAATCATAAATAGAAAATTGCCATTTTAAAAAATAAGGGCCACCCCCTGGGATCGCAGGATTCACGGTGCACATAAACAAACCATACATGTTAGGTCACATGAGCCAATAAACAGACAGAGTTGTGTCTTTTGCTTCCACACTTCTTCCTGTTACAGTTAGAGCTGCAGTATTTCTGGTCAGGTGATCTCTGAGGCAGCACACAGACATCACATAATGGTGATTCAAGGCATGAGATGTAAAAGGCCAATATTTTCTTAAATATACATATACAAGTTTGGTAAAATTCTTTAATCTTCATTTGAAGTCACTTGAATTTGTGTGTAAAATGCACCATGACTCGGGATTAACTGAAGAAAATGTGTTACCTAAAGTCATCTTAACTCATTTAGCATACCAAAGACCATTGTTCACAATGGTGAATGCTTTAATTAGATGGGATGCCATGACACAATTGGGTTAAATGGGTTTAGATATTTTGTGTTAAACACACAAACCAAAGTGGCTTCATCTGTAAACTGTTGCTTTAGTATTAATTTTGGAGGTATAGTTTTCCTTTAAAACATCAATAATGTTACTCTATTTTCAACCAATCCCATTTAAAGTTTGATTTGACAGCACATGGTGGCCCCTTATTTCTCTTTGTTTGTAGGAGAAAATGCAAGTTGAAGGGTTTGGATGGTCCTTACTAAGAGGAGGCAGAGCTACATATAAAAATGGGAGAACATTTGCATTAATAAATCTGCTTTACAGAAAAAGCTTGCACCTACTCATTGTAGAGGCCTGTTTAATAAAGGTCAAATCTTAGTGGAAACCATGAATGCCATGAAATTTATTAAAAGGTCAAATACAAAGGGGGTTATTTAATAGAACTCAACTCAAAAAAAAAAACGACCAAACCCAAATATTTCTCGCAAAAATCACTGCAACAAACTTGGGTGTCAATTCAAATTGTGTGACCTTTTTAATTGAGGCTCTGAAAACTCTACTTTTTGAGTTGTCGTCTGAAAAAAAATCTAATTCATCTGATTTTCGAACAAACACCAACACAAACAGCCCAGAATACTGAAGGTAAAAAACATGTTCCAATTGTTAAAGGGGCCATCTGATCTTTGCAAGAAAATAAAGGGAACTTCTATTGACTTCTACATGACCTTGACATCTTTTAATAGCTGTATGTTTTGTATTCAGAGATTTTATAGTTTTTACATTTGATAAATTATGAATCAGCCCCTTAGGGGCAGAACATTTTTAAAGGTCAAATTTTGAAGCGAAATATACTTGAAATTCGACCATTGAATGGTTATACTTTGACTTCGAATATCAAAGTCAAAGTTTTTTTTCACCGTATTTGACCGTTTTGCGGTCGAAGTAAAATAAATCGATCAAACGATTAAATCATTTGAATAGAACGATTTCATCGATCGATCGAACAATTTTACTTTGACTACTAAAAATGTAGAAAAATGCATTAGAAGGTCCCCATAACATAGCACTTTGGCAGGTTTAATTTGGCGAACTATTGAAGCCAAAGTTTTTTTAAAGAGACAATACTTTGATTATCGAATGGTCGAAAATTCAAACTATTTTACTTTGAATCAAAGTCGAAGTCATAGTATCCTATTTGATGGTTGAAGTATGCAAAAAATTACTTTTAATTTCGAAATTTTGATAAATCTGCCCCTTGGTGTCAGGTTGCACCGAAACCAGGATTTGGTTCGGAATTCAGCCATTTTCAGCAGGATTCGGATTCTGACGAATCCTTCTGCCAAGAAGAACCGAATCTGAATCCTAATTTGCATATGCAAATTATGGACAGGGAGGGAAATTGTGTGACTTTTTGTCACATTTTCTGAATATTGAATGAAACCCAGTGCAGATCAGGATGTCTTCCTATTGTAAAAAAAAATTAGTTTTTTGTTTCCCCGAAAAAAATTGTGTTTTCCCCTTTAAAAGCCTGACCAGTAAAAAAATCGGACTTATAATCGGACTTAATAAATGACCCCATTAATATCTAAACTTAGATTCATTTAGTCACATAACTACTGTATAAGCCACAACAGTGATCTCTAAACCCTCCACTTATGTCATAAATTCCAGTGTTCAAATGCTATTTTTGGATTTGCATCAACTAAATTGCATGCGGTACATGTCATGCCTGTGTGGCACCCACTTTAAGGTGGCTTCAAAGAGTTCGATCTCAAAGAGGGTCTTCAAGCTAAAACTCCCAGATCTACTTAAAAAAAATGTAATACTCAGTAAATTATACATGTAAAAACATATGTTAAGCTACTGTATCTGACTTTCTAACTAACTTTCAGATGTTTATACAGAAACCATATGCTTGATTTCATGCATGAAATGAAATTCAAGCGCCAACAGTAAATTGATTCAATAAAAACTTGAGCTATAAGAATTAAATTGTGAAGCTTTATATAAAATACAATTTAAATAATGCAGCATACAAATGATATGCAATGCATCACACATGACATGGACCCTAATAATCCAACTGCCATTTGTCAATATTTAATATATGGAATCCTGTTATCTGACTCATCAGCAGCTATCGTTTCCGGAACATTTAATCAGGGGACAGAAATTGAAAATGGTATAAACAGAGATAACAGAAATGCACATAGGTAATTGACAGCAAATTGAGTTGAATGATAAAAAACAAGACAATGCACAGAATAAGCTAAAATATATACTGTATATAAATAAAAATCAAAGGGGCTATCCAGTACTCAAATTGACTAGAGCATAACTGAGCACTTTAATAAGTGGAACATGTGAGATTTTACTTTTTTTTTTGTTGTCTCTGCCCCCCCCCATGCTCTACTCTTTAATGTTCTGTTGCCTTAGTGCATTTACCTTCAATCACCCTGTGTCTATCAGTCTTCTGTTCCCCCATTTCACTTTACTGTCACATTCTTTTAATCTAATTTTTAGGTTCCCCAATTCACTACATTTAATTGTCTTTATTAATTATTTATTCCTCTTGCCTTTTTATCTATTTGCCTTTCTGTTATTCTACATCGTTCTTATTTATCTCCCTTTCTATTGTGCTCTGCCTTTTGGCTTTTTTATTTTTATTGTCACTCTACATTTCCATGTCCAAGATAAGGCACCGTCCCTTATCCTTCCAGAATTCTCACTGTTAATATTATGCAACACAGTAACAGGTGCATTTTCAGAATTAGCCCTCATTATAGATCTCATAATAAGAACAATTGACATTTTGGTAAAGAAATATTAAAATGTGAGGTAAATTGTATATTACAACAGGAATCTGTTATCCGGAAGCCCCTTATCCAGAATGCTGTGAGTAACGGAAAGGCCATCTCCCTTTAAATCCATTTTATCCCAATAATCTTAAATGTTATAAATTGTTTCCTTTTTCTTTGTAATAATAAAACAGTACCTTGTACTTGACCCAAACTAACATATAATTAATCCTTATAATCCTTATATAAACCAGTTTATTGGGTTTATTTAATGGTTACATGATTTTCTAGTAGACATAAGGTATGAAGATCCATTGGATTATTGTACAAAACCCAGGGCAGAGCAGGATATTTGTGCCATTGACTTCTACATGAACTCGATCTGAATTTGAGTACTTTTTTTATGAAGATTTTTAACACCATTGGGGTTTAATAAATCACAAAAAAAAAATTAGGATTTTTTTCTAAGAAAAAAAGTGTTTTTCCCTTTTAAAGTCTGACGAGAAAAAATCGGACTTTGAGTAAATAAGCCCACTGATGTCAGACACATTTTTGTGTATGTAATAATGAGAAGATGAGAATCCCATGATTGCTCCTAAAATTTCCATTTCCATTACATACCATTGACACTAAAGGGCACATTTACTTAGCTTGAGTGAAGGAATAGAAGAAAAAATTCGTTGAATTTCGGACTTTTTCTTTTGGCTACTTCGACCATAGAATTGGTTTCTTCGACTTTGAATCAAACGATTCAAACTAAAAATCGTTTGACTATTCGACCATTCGATAGTCGAAGTACTGTCTCTTTAAAAAAAAGTTCTACCCCCTACTTCGCCAAGTAAAACCTGCCGAACATCAATGTTAGCCTATGGGGAAGGTCCCCATAGGCTTTCTAACAAATTTCTGGTCAAGGAAAATCGTTCGATCGATGGAATAAAATCCTTCGAATTGTTCGTTTCGAAGGATTTAATCTTTTGATCGAACGTTTTTTCCTTTGATCGTTCGATCGAACGAATTGCGGTAAATCTTTCAACTTCGATATTCGAAGTCGAAGGATTTAACTTCGACAGTCAATATCGAGGGTTAACCTTAATAAAGACAAGAGAGTTAATATAATGCCCTACACATGAGCCCACTGTAAGATGAATGTTCCATATGTTAGGAAATGTCTGGAGAAAACTGGCAATGTCCCTACGGATGGTAATGCTGATGAATTGCCGCTAGCGTTAGACAGCACCAAAGCCTCACAGCCAGGGCAGTATGGTGATAGGATCCAAAATGCAGGCCAGTTTCCCATTTATTGGGGCTCATCGGTGCAATGTAGTGTTTCCCAATCAGCATATGTAAAGCCAGGTACAGTAAGGGGCAGATTTATCAAGGGTTGAAGTGAATTCGAGGGAATTTTCGAAGTAAAAAAATTCGAAATTCGAAGTAATTTTTTGGATACTTTGACCATCGACTAGGATACTTTGACCATCGAATAGGATACTACGACTTTGAATTTACTTCGAATTCGATTCAAAGTAAAATAGTTAGAATATTCGACCATTCGATAATCGAAGTACTGTCTCTTTAAAAAAACTTTGACTTCAATACTTCGCCAAATTAAACCTGCTATGTTAGCCTATGAGGATGTTCTACAGCATTTTTCTAAGTTTTTTGAAGTCGAAGTAAAATTGTATGATTGTACGATAAAATCGTTCAATTCGAAGGATTTAATTGTTCGATGAAAAAAGTTTGAATTCAATATTCAAAGTATTTAAATTCGATGGTTGAGTTTCAAAAAGTATTTTTTATTTCGAAATTCAACCCTTGATAAATCTGCCCCTATGTGAATCCACAAAAAACTTTGTTGAGGTGAAATGTCATAAGGAGATTAATGATCCATGATAAAAGTTTTTTTTCTATTTAAACATTCACAGCGTTATTCTTTGTTTATTCCGGTAGTGAAATTCTCTAGTTCTACTTTCAGCAATAAGAAATGCATTTAAAATTAAACGTACTTCTAGCTGTTCATTTGAAAGGAGTCATTTGCATTAAGTATATTCATTAACACTCTACAAATAAATTAAGTGCTTAAATAATTGCGACATGTGTTCTAAAGTGAAATTTTTTTTAAAAAGCCTCCAGTCTGCTGCTACATGGGCAATGACTTACACATAATTAGTTCCTCTCATCTACTAAAGAGTTTATTGACACTACCCACATAAACCTAGTTCTATAGTCTAAATCATACAAGTGTTCTTACCTTCCATTAAAGTAAACCTGGGAACCCTTAAAGGGATACTTTTTTTCAAAATGAATCAGTTAATAGTGCTGCTCCAGCAGAATTCTGCACTGAAATCCATTTCTCAAAAGAGCAAACAGATTTTTTTATATTCAATTTTGAAATCTCACATGGGGCTAGACATTTTGTCAATTTCCCAGCTGCCCCTGGTCATGTGACTTGTGCCTGCACTTTAGGAGAGAAATGCTTTCCTGGACACTCCATGTCATACTTACCGGGATAGCCCCGCCCCAGTGCTCCCATCAGAAGGACCCTCCCCAAAGCTTTAAAAGCCCAACCCCACCCCCCAGTCCGGTGTCTTTTTTTTCCTTCTGCTTCAGTTTTTTTTTTTTGCTCCTGTCAGAAGCAAGTTTTCTTTTTAACCTTGGGGAAGCAGTAGGGCTGCTGTTAGCGTCCTAGGGACTCGGGTTGGTCCTGGTGATCTTTTACCCCTAAGCACATTACCTCAGGTGGAATCTTCAGTGTTTAAACATCTGGATCAGGTAGGCACAGTTTTTACTGTGGCTAATATCATTGCTTTCCTTGATCCATGTGCCCTCCAGCCTGATTACATCCAGGTCTGTGGCAAGTGCTATGTCCCCCCATCCGTATGCCTACCTGGGCATGTCTAAAAAGCGTCCAGCGGCATTGGGTTATATGGCTCATACACCCTTTATGATTTTTACGGATGGGAGAGGGAGGTGGCAGTTAGGTACGTTATTCTGATAACAAATATTTAGTTAGCGGCCTGAACCTTATGGCCTCCTTCTCTTTTTCCCCCACATGGGGGTATTATTTTTTTCTTCTGGAGGAATTTAGGTGTCAGAGCCAGCTGCCTCCCTCAAAAGACTTTCCCAAGGTTGAGGTAATTGGCAGCTTCCAGGGTTAAATAAAAGAAAACCCTGAGGTCTTAAATCTACTGGCAGTTGGGGCGGAGCTTGACAGCTCACAAGATGGACGCAGATTAAGTGCGCTCCGACTAACCGAGACCATCTCCTGCTAGTTACGACAGGCACATTAGCATAGGGGTGAATAAAACCCATGGGGTTGCGACGCTGAGGCATGGGACAGAAGAAGAACCCGAAGAAGGAGACCAAAAAGGTTACTGCATACTTTGCACAGCGCTCCCGCTCTCCTCCCCGGGACTCACCCCCCGCCATCTTGGAACAGCAGTCGCGAGAGCCTTCGCCTACGCAGCCGGCCATGTCATCCTCGGGGATCGATGCGGCTCCCGCTTCGGCGCAGCAAATAAAAGAAATGCTGACGGAGCTGCGGACGACCCTCCAGGGGGACCTAAAGCAACTGGCGACTGATCTCAGGCGGGAAATCCACGATATCGGCGAACGCACGGCCCACATTGAGGAAAAGTTGGGTGAGTTTGCGGAGGCCCATAACGACCTCGTGGAATCCTGCACGAAAGTACAAACTGAAGCCGACGCACTTCGCGAAAAGGTGAATGACCTAGAAGACAGATCGCGCAGAAACAACTTGCGCTTGAGAGGGGTACCGGAGGCAGTCCAGGCCCCTGACCTAGAGACTTACCTTTCTGGCCTACTCAAGGCGATATTGCCCGATGCTCACGCTTTGGAACTATCTATAGACCGCATTCATAGAATCCCTAAGCCCAGGGCAGCACCAGAGAAGGCTCCCAGAGATGTAATTGTGCGGCTCCTGTTCTTTCAAACTAAGGACAAATTATTGGCCTCTGCCAGACAAAAAGAGAATTGGCCGCCAATTTATCAACAGCTTGAAATCTACTCTGATCTTTCCAGAGCCACGCTTATGAAACGCAAAGCTTTCCAGGAGATTACGCTTTTACTTCGCCAGCACAGTATCCCATACCGCTGGGGTTATCCGGTGAAGCTTGTCATTCTCCGCAATGGGACACCAACTACACTTTCATCCCTGGATGAGGCTAAGAAGGCGCTGGCTAGATGGAACATCCCTATCCCACCTGCGGAACAACGCCGCACCAGAAGAGATTCGCCTCACCCCACACCCAGCAAAGTCTCTAAAATGTGGAACACTGTTCCCAATGGCTGATACACGTTTGCAACGCAGTCCTGTCAAGTCGTCGATGTTATTTGATACAGCGACCCTGATATGGGTTCTTCATGGGAGAACTCTTGGTTATAATGCCCTGTTCTTCATTTTCCGTTAGCCACCCCCCCTTGACTCCAACGGCGAAGATCGAGGAGTCATTTCCTGTGGTCCCTCCTATGGATACCACTTACAACCAACAACAGTTCGACAAAGGTTTTTTCTATTGTCATTGTTCTTTGATGTTTCAGTCTAGTTTAGTTTGTTTTTTTCAGCTATCATTCATGTCTTATCACAATGTGTTTGTAACCTGTACTTGTTCCTTGGGTCATAGGCGACTACCTCGACACTTACAATGGTACGCTTTTACTCTTTAAATGCCAGAGGATTGAACTCCCCTCACAAACGTAATCAGGCACTACATGATGCCTTCCGTGTGAAAGCTGATGTATTGTTTTACCAAGAAACGCATTTTTGCAAACTCAAACCACCATCTTTTCTAAATAAGAAATTCCCTCATAGCTTTCATGCTTACTCACCTACTAAAACCAAGGGAGTTTCTATCCTCATCAGCGCTACAGTGCCATCACGGGTGTCTAAGGTGGTCGCCGACCCCTCGGGCCGTTATCTGCTATTACAATGTACACTGGGTAACACGGATTTCACCTTAATTAACATATATGCCCCGAATGACCACCAAAACCAGTTCTTATCCACTACTCTAACGAAATTGGCACGCCACAAAAAGGGCAGGTGTATAGTAGCAGGTGATTTCAATGCAACCCCAGACCCCACCATGGATGTTCTTAGACCAGCCACACTTTCGACTCCCCTGTCTTCTGATGCCCAGGCGAGGAGGTTTAGGGAAACCCTGCACTATCATGCCCTTATTGATGTTTGGAGAGCAAAGAATCCGCGAGACAGGGAATTTACCTACTTTTCCCCTAGGCATGCCACTCATACCCGAATAGATCTTATACTAGCAGATCCCCAAACCACTGCACAAATTTCTAAATCATGGATAGGCCTCAGAACCTGGTCTGATCATGCCCCCGTGTGTGTGGAGCTCTGGCCGTCCGGTAATAAACGATGCATGAGTTCCTGGAGGCTTAACGAGTCCCTGCTGCATAAGGCGGAATTTAAACAAAAAATAGAAGATAAAATTAAACAGTACTTCCAGGACAACACTAGCCCCGATATGGACCCCCAAAACCTCTGGCTGGCACATAAAGCCGTCATTCGAGGTGAATTGATCTCCTTAGCCAAAGCCTATAAATCCCAGGGAACTAACCAACAACTCCACTTGGAGCAACAGCTCCAGCAGTTGGAATGTCAATTTCTGACTCAGCCTACCCCCCAAGTCCAACAACAACTGTCCGAGACCAGAACTAAGCTTAATGATCTCTCTTTCGCCAAAACACAACATAGATTGAAGTTACTGAAACGGTACTACTACACTACAGGAAATAAGGCCAATAAACTTCTAGTCTCACAATTAAAGCATAGACAAGCCAAGACACGGATAGCCTCTATTACGACCCCCCAGGCCAAATTAACTGACCCTAAGAATATAGCAGACCAATTTGCCTCATATTATTCTAAACTTTATAATTTGCATCAAGACCCCTCCGAACCCCGGCCCACGCAAGAGACTATCCGCCAGTTTCTCGCGGACATCCGGCTTCCACGTCCCACTCCCCTGCAATTGGAATCCCTGAACCAAGCTATTACCCAAGAGGAGGTTGAACAGACCATTTTAGACCTTAAGGCTGCTAAGTCCCCGGGGGAAGATGGCTACTCCAACATATATTATAAGCAATTCAGGCAGGTTTTGATGCCCCACTTAACCAAGTTGTTCAATAATATCAAGGACACTGGCTATATTAAGCCCGAATTTCTTTTGGCACACATAGTGACAATCCCGAAGCCGGGCAAGTCCCCCGATTTATGTCAAAACTATCGCCCTATTGCACTATTGAACACCGACTTGAAACTATATGCCAAGATTCTAGCGTCCCGCCTCGCTACTGTCCTTCCAACCCTAATTGATAATGATCAGGTGGGTTTTATTCTGGGGAGGCAGGGCTCAGACAGCACGAGACGTTTTCACAACTTGCTCCACATAACTAAACAAACCAAACAACCCACAGTCCTTCTTTCTTTAGATGCCGAGAAGGCGTTCGACCGGGTCCACTGGTTGTATATGAGGGAGACTTTGAACCACTTTGCTTTAAGTCCGGAATTCATCCAGGCAATACAACCCCTCTATTCTACTCCATCTGCCAAGGTTAACATCTCAGGGACCCTCTCGGACGCCTTCCGTATCACCAATGGCACACGTCAGGGGTGCCCGCTTTCACCTCTCATATTTGCCCTTATGGTTGAACCACTGGCACATATGATTAGATCTAACCCTAATATCACTGGTCTAGCCACCCAGGCAGGGGTTCAGAAAATTGGACTCTTTGCTGATGATATTTTATTGGCATTGACCAACCCCACAGTTACCATACCAAATGTCTTGCAATGCCTTCAACGATTCCAACAGGTTTCCTGGTACAAAATAAATACCTCTAAGACACAAGCACTACCCATAAACATACCGCAACCAGCCCTGGATGCTCTTACACACTCCTTTAACTTTGAATGGCGTGATTCATATGTTACCTATTTAGGGGTTAAGTTGCCAAAAAACCCTGATGCTATCTATAGACTGAATTACCAGCCTTTGTTGCATAAGGTGATCCATGACTGTGCCAAGTGGCGCAACGAACATATTTCATGGTTGGGCCGTATAGTGGCAACCAAAATGGATATTCTTCCCCAAGTTTTATATCTGTTCAGAACTTTACAAATCTCTCTGCCCCCCACTTACCTCCAAGCCTTGCAACGCTCAATTAATAAGTTTATTTGGCAGGGTAAGCAACCCAGGATCAAATTCCAAATCACCCAATACTCTAGAACCTCTGGAGGTCTTGGTGTTCCTAATATTAAGGCCTACCACACCGCTACAATACTGGAATCGGCCATCCGAATGCATGCCCCTTTCGGGCACAGAAAATGGGTAGATCTCGAACTTGGTTATGCCGCCAATCGTCAACTTACGCAGTACTTCTGGCTAAACAAACCTTCCCGGCCCTCCACTACCCTACTCCTGCCTACCACCAGGTTCACTATGCAAACGTGGCACCGGCTGGCTTCCAAGCTTAACTTTGGGTCTTTTCCCTCTCCGCTGTTCCCAATCTCGGCTCTCCCTGCAGTTATTCCGCAGATCCGGATTACGTCTTGGGTTGAAGCAGGCATCGTACATCTTCAGGACCTTTATTTTGTGAACTCCTTGGAGACATTTCAGAGACTTTCTGAGAGATACTCTCTGCACCCTCGAGACAACTATACTTACCTTCAGATCACTCATTGGCTCCTTTCCTTATCCAGGGAGTATAAAACAAGTAGACTCAAAACTAATATGGAATATCTCTGCCAGAAGGCATGGAATGGGAGACGACTTATCTCAATGTGTTATAAACAAGTGGTGGCCCAAGACCTGAACAGTAAGTTGCCATATATGATTAAATGGGAGCAGGATCTCCAGAAAACTTATACTATACAGCAATGGTGGAATGTACTCGCTGCCCCCCAAGGTGCAACTAAATGTACCAATCATAGAGAGGCCCACATCAAGCTGCTCTATAGGTGGCATCTATCCCCGGTTAAGCTGGCTAGGATTATACCTACTTACCCCAAGCACTGCTGGAGAGGGTGCGGGCAGGAGGGAACTTTGCTCCACATGTGGTGGGACTGCCGCATAATCTCCACCTTTTGGCGACATATCTTTCAGGTGATTTCTCAACTACTCCAACAACAACTCCCTATGGCTCCTGAAGTGGCCCTGCTGCAAATTTATCCTATACGCGTTGCCAAAACCACTAAAAAAGTGCTGTTTCATGTTTTCAATACCGCTACCACCCTCATAGCTAAATACTGGAAGACTGCTACAACACCAACTCTACAGGAATGCTTGAATCAAATCAACACCAGGGGTAGCATGGAAAGGGGGGCGGCAGAGAGAGATAATTCTTTGGAGTCGCATTATGATATTTGGGGAGAATGGTACACGTTCATGGACACCTATAACCAATCTTGATAGCATCTCGAGTTTTTTGCTAACACATTGTGTATTCTTTTTCTTTTCCTTTCTCATTTATTTTCTATACTTGTACTGATAGCTGACTTGTTTATCTATTTGTGGTTGATTTTATCTGCAATTGTATTATTCATTTTGTGATGTCACCTGCGTGTGAGAAAACATTTCACTATGCTGTCATAAATGTCATTGCATGACCATCTCTCTTTTCAAATATTGCAAATAAAACTGAAGTTATAAAAAAAATCTACTGGCAGTTAAAGCTAAATTTAAGCGGAGAATGCCACCTTGTTCCAGTCTCCTAACTCTTAAAAAAGTATGAGCCATGTTGGCCATTGGAAGAACTGTGCAGCTGCAAGGCTGATATATACGTTCTATGAGCAATGATCATGCAATGCAGTGATAATGCAATACTGTTTCTACGTGCTGAGAGCAGCTGAGAGCAGTTCTATGCAATGATGATCTGCAGGGTCTGAAAGCAGCATTAAGGCAAGACTTGTCTATATGTGATGTGAATGTTGCAAATACAATGTTAGCCTTCTTATTTGAGCGCTGAGAATACTATGTTGATCTGCAGGTTCAGTTAACAGCAGCTGCAGGTAATTGGGGAATTACTCTGGAGGTCAGTGTTCAGGTTCAGTTAATGAACAGGTAGATCCCCTCCCAGCCCCTCCCTTAGCAGCTCAGATTGATTATCTGAAACATCAGGTAAGGTTCTGTGTTACAACTCTTTCCTTTATAGTATAGGTTTGTGAACTAAATTAACATGTACTTCTTCTACTCTGCTTCTGATTTAGCTAGTTTAGAAGCTTAGACATTGCTGTATGGAAGGAAGTAAACTGTTTAGCCAGTATATATATGTGTTTATATATGTGTGTATATGCGTGAGCATGTGGATACTGGCTAGCTGGGATGGGCAGCCAGAGAAAGGGGCCTCTTTACTCTTGGGCAGAGTGCTCTGTCTGCATGATGTAGGAATTCCTAGTCCTGGCACTACTGAATATTGCAACCAAACTGACTGTATATGTGGAAACATTTCAGTGATTCTAGAGCTGGCTTGAATAATCAAATACAAAGGCATATGTTCTACATTTTTGGGTCTATCACTGCATTTTCTAGTAATCAAACTGACTGTATATGTGGAAACATTTCAGTGATTTTAGAACTGACTTTAATAACCAAATACAAATGCATATGTTATACATTTATCGGCCGGTCACTGCATAAGGCAGTAACCAAACTGACTGTATACGTGGAAACATTTCAGTGATTCTAGAGCTGGCTTGAATAACCAAATATAAATGCATATATTATACATTTCTGTGTCTGTCACTGCATAAGGCAGTAACCAAACTGACTGTATATGTGAAACATTTCAGTGATTCTAGAGCTAGCTTGAATAACCAAATACAAATGCATATGTTATACATTTCTGGGCCTGTTGTTGCATTATGTGGTAACCAAACTGACTGTATATGTGGAAACTTTTTAGTGGTTCCAGAGCTGGTTTTAATAACCAAATATGAATGTACATGTTAGACATTTTTGGTATAGGCATTTTTTAATATTACACCAAACTGAATGTAGATGGGGTAACATCAGTGGTTCGGAGCTGGCTATAATAACCCCATACTAATGCACATGTCATACATTAATTGGGCCAGCCACTGGTCACTACTATAACCTTACTGTATGTATATGCTTAAACATTTCAGTGGCTTTTGGTGCTTACTAAGGTTATAACTAAAGTAAATGAACATGCTATACATCTCTCTGGTTTGGACACCAATCAATAGAACAACCAAACTGAAGGTAAATGTTAAACTGATGAGTAATGGGTGTGGTAAGGTTCTAGGCATTTCCGGAGGGTGCCTATATAACCTTCAGGTTTGTATGTAAGCATGGTAACACAAGTTAAGGCTCCAGTATCCCTGGGTCATGTCTGTTTCAAGTAACTTTGATTTAGGTTATAAGCATGGATTACTCTTGCAAATAAGCCAATAGGGTAACGTATGCTTGCTGATAACAGCAGCCAAGACTGACTTAAAGGCGCTAGCCAAGTCAGATATAGGTATTATGAACTTAATTAAGTACGTCAGCTGTGTTGCAGATAAGTATTATACCCTTATTTACAGCAGTCCATAATGGCTTAGGGGACTGTGTCCCGGTAAGTATTCCACAATCGGTATATGGGTTACAGATACAGTAAAGGTGGTAACTGATGTAGACATGTATCTTGTCTAAATGGATTGGCTAAGGCCAAATCTGATTCATATAAATGCTATGTAATATATAGGATTATGCACCGTTACAAAGATGGTGTGAGAGTAGTGGCCAATTCTGGTTTAAAGGTATACGACTATATTGCATATGGGTGTTATGCAATAGTCAAACAGCAGGTAGGTATTATACAATGGCTGTATTATAACATGAACTTGTAGACCACAACTTTTGAAGTCGACGTGGTCCATATATTTGCTTACATTCAACTATAGGCTGTTGGAATAGTTATCAGTCTTAAGGATCTCACTAATTAGAATCTAGGTTCTACGACTGGACTTATTCCTGCTGATTAAGAAAATAAGATAAATACGTATCCTGCTTCTGCGATAGGATTGGCCTGGGGCTAAATGGACGTAGACATGTATACAGTCATATATACATTTAACAAGGATTCTAATATCGCCACAGCTGGATATCAGGCAAGATAAATGTTCTGTATATTCCAATGATAAATCAAGGTCTATTTATAAAACTGGTATGATATTCATCAGGATCTCTTTCTTGGTTACAGGGGTGCAACTTATCTGGTCTCAGTCTGGAAGACAGTGGGTGCATCAGTCAGTGCAAATGTTTGGTTAAATCACACTGTATACTGTATTCACTACTGCCACAGGGTTTTAGAGCTTTGCAATGAGGTATTTTATAGTACAGACCTATTTAGTTTGTCTCCAATACAATAGGGGTCAGCTCTCGGACTATATATTCATGGGACATATTATATTAATGGGTACCATATAAAGCTGGCTGTAAAATTAGGTATTCTCCATCAATTCAGTTATAGCTAAAAGTTTTGATCCACAGGTTCGTTATAACAGGCTATTCTGTAATGTTAATCCATATGGTGGACAGGAAGCATGCAATCTTGGCATGCTGGGTTTTCTAAAGGTCTATGTTACTCTGGGTTTAGCCTTTTACACCACCATACACTGGCCTGGCTAGTTGAGGTAAGTATCATAGGGCTTAACATCAAGCTATAAAAAGGGTCTTATACACTTTATCCTTTTAGACCAAGACTGCAGTATCGGCCTTAGGCAAGGTCCTGGTTATTGCATCTCTTGCCAACAGGCTTGGACATGCTAGTATGGTTAGTAGGGGAGTTCCATTGCAGAATAATAGGTAAATAATTATATCTCCATACCTAGATTAATTTTAATCTTGAACACTTAAGGATGGTACTGTCCATGTCCAGGGATTTGAGAATAACCAATCTCTAGAAGTATTGTTGGCTGTAATACTTCCTTGAGTCATTCAAATTTCTTCCTACATGGTAAACTCATGGGAGCAGGCCATACAGATTGTTTATAGGCCCAATCTATGGGGTACAGGTCACATCTGTGAAGGCTCGAGGACTGTATCATAGCAAGGTTATGCATATCTGCAGGCATTTCTTTTACCTGGTCTACTCCAGGGCACGCTGATCTTTAATACTATCCAGTCTTGTTTGGTGTTGGATCATGAGCTAAAGATAAAAACAATTTCAATCTGTACAGACTGCAGAATGCTTCTAGATACCTCACAGGGCAGGTAAGGTATTCCCACATTGGCAGCACGCCTTCTCCATAAGTCATTCTACGGACCTCTCATTGAGAGGTGTATTGGTTATGGTCTAGAATAAATACAGGTTCCTTAGTATTAAAGAGACAGGGAACTGATGCCATGTACCGGTAGTGTCATACAGAGCGGGGTCATGTAGAATACTAGTGATGGTATTTTTCCTTCCCCCTACTAAATCCTCTTTTGCAGGTACCATGCTTTTGAGCCATTTCCAAGAGTCCTCTTGTGGATGTTATGCGGTTGGAATAAACGTGCTGGTATGTAGTAGGAGTAAGACTATGTAGAAGTGTTACTCTGGGTTCCTATCCGCTTCTATTTAATTAGAGAGAGTTCTCTCTTTTTAAATGTAATTGTCATGCTGGTTTCACACTCCTTATCATTACTTTGGTGTGGGTTCCTTTAAGGAGTACTATTTCCTTTTATTCTCTTCCAGTCCATTTCCTCTGAAAATAGAGTTCACAGATTTCCACAAGGTGATTTTGGTCCACCTTTGGGGGTTTCATTCTTCTGAGTTTTATCTGGTATAGATTATACTCGGCCACTTCCTTATGTGTAACAAATTCCCTCCCATTGGGATATTAGCTTGCTAAGTCCCGGTAAGTATGACATGGAGTGTCCAGGAAAAGGGAAGATTGTATCATACTTACCGTGATCTTCCTTTCCTGGACACTCCATGTCAGGTTTCCCATCCCTTTTTCGGTAGTTTCTAGAAGCTTATTACGAGACACCGGACTGGGGGGTGGGGTTGGGCTTTTAAAGCTTTGGGGAGGGTCCTTCTGATGGGAGCACTGGGGCGGGGCTATCCCGGTAAGTATGACATGGAGTGTCCAGGAAAGGAAGATCACGGTAAGTATGATACAATCTTCCCTTTTCTGGCAGGCTGCTGTTTTTCCTTCTCAATGTAACTGAATGTGTCTCAGTGGGACATGGGTTTTTACTATACTGAGTGCTGTTCTTAGATCTAAAAGGCAGCTGTTATCTTGTATAAGGGAGCTGTTATCTAGTTACCTTTCCATTGTTTTTTTGTTTGGCTGCTGGGGGGGGGAAGGGAGGGGGGTGATATCACTCCGACTTGTAGTACAGCAGTAAAGAGTGATTGAAGTTTATCAGAGCACAAGTCACATGACTTGGGGCAGCTGGGAAATCCGAGGACTGTTTCATTGTTCAAGGTGTGATAAAGCTCACACTCGAATTTACATTCGAATAGAGGGATTCAAATTTTAATGTGTGAATTTTGACACTGGAAAATTCGAATTTACTTTTCGACTATTGATCGTCGGCCCCATAATTTAGTGTTACCCTGTACTGGTAAAGCTGGTTTGTTTGCTTCAGAAACTAAAGTTTATATAAACAAGTTGCTGTGTAACCATTGGAGCAACCACAAGAATCCCATTGTATACTATAGAGTTTATCTTTTATCTGCTGTGTATCTTGTGCCTTTTCTCCTTTTTCATCTTTAAGGACACATGCAAAGTTCTGGGGAGATTTAGTCGCCCGGTGACAAATCACCTCTTCCTCGGCGACTAATCTCCCCAAACTGCCTTTCGGCCGGCTAGAATCTTATCTATCGTCGGCGGGATGGCACTTAGTTTCCCGAAGTTTCCTTGTGATGCAACATCAGAAAACGAAACGCTCAGAGTTCCATCCAGCCGGTGATTTAGATTCTAGTCAAAAACGGACGCCAGTGTCAAAAAACGAGATGGCGATGCAGTTTCGCTAATTTTTCATGGGAAATTCTCACATTTTTCTGCGAAATGGCGCAAATTCACCCATCACTTATGTTGAATTGTTCCTTTAAAGTACAGCTATAGGATCCATTATCCTGAAAACCATAATTCAGAAAGCTCCAATTAAAGAAAGGCCGTCTCCCATAGGCTCCATTATAATCAAATAATCCAAATTTTTTTAAAATAATTTCCTTTTTCTCTGTAATAATAAAACAGTAGCTTGTACTTGATCCAAACTAAGATATGATAAATCCTTATTGAAAGCAAAACCAGCCTATTGGGTTTATTTAATGTTTACATGATATTCTAGTAGACAAAGTATGAAGTTCTGAATTACGGAAAAAATCCCAGGTCTTGAGCATTCTGGATAACAGGTCCCATACCTGTATAGCTAAAACAAATGGGTTGATCGTTTGCCATTAGCTGCATTTGTTTATAAAAACTGATTCTCTCACAATGAGTTTACACGAATCCCCAATATGTAGCGGATTCATTTTAGTAGTTAGCTCTGCCTCCCAGCATTTCTCTTCTGATGGAACAATCTTATGTTTACTCATAAAAGGTAAAAACGTTATAACCCTTTTAACAAAAATATACATCAAATAGTTCTATGTACAACAAGGCAACAGATTTCTTATTAGAAACACATCATGTCAATGTCATTGGAATCAGGCAGGACATTCCCAACTATTACATCTATTGTTCCCTTCTTGTGATCTCCTGTCTGCCCCAAGAATTTTCACCCTATAGGAGTATTTATTAGACTCCATGACTGTAAGGATCAAAGGGGTTGCTTTATAACCTGAGCTTAAATGCAATACCAACCTGCCAGTTGGCTTGTCAGATGATATTTGTGTGACTATTTTTACTGTGTTGGAAGAGGAGAGGCAGCATTGGTGCATGTTAAACTTTTAGTAGTAGGGTATGGATTGCTGTTGAACTTCAAAAACTGTAGACCACTTGAGGTGAAAAGATAAAGTTTATTTGACATAAGCTCTGTGGATCTTGAGATCACAAAGAGTCAGAACAGTGGACAAAAAAATCACAGAGTTTTTATAAACTTGGTACCCTAAGACATAAGAATTTACAGGCATAAAAGAGTGTTACCATTACGAGACCATAGAGATATCACAGAACAAAAAAACAAAGAATTGCCCAAGTAACCAATGAGATGGTTCTTCCTCAAGGTCAAGGTGATAATGACCAAGCTAGATTGAGAACAGAATACTCTACATCCAAGTCAATGGGGGATCCCGGGGACATCTGTATACACAGAATTTTATTCGTTCTCAGTAAAAAAAGAAGGAAACACTGTACAACCACCACTTAGACTAAATTAGAATCCATGTGATCATGTGGAATACATGTGTACTAACAACAAGTCATCACACATTAAGGGGCACATTTATCAAGGGTAGAATTTCGAAATGCAAAAAACTTCGAAATTCGACCATCCAATAGGGTAGTTTGACATTCAAAGTCGAAGGATTTTTAAAATCGTATGATTAAATCATTTGAATTGAACGTTTCAAACAATTTAATTGTACGATCGTACGATTTTACAAAAAAAACCTTTGATTTCTCAAAACTTGCCCAAACACTCAAGATAGGTTATAGGAGGTCCCCCATAGGCTAAACAGCAATTCGGCAGGTTTAAGATGATGAAGTCGAACTTTTTTAAAGAGACAGTACTTCGATTTTCACTTTTTTATCTTCGAATCGAAGTTGAAGTCGGATTTGGCCTATTCGATGGTCGTAGTATCCAAAAATTACTTCAAAATTCAAAGTTTTTGAAATTCAAAAATTCACTTTGACCCTTAGTAAATGTGCCCCTTATTATATTGGTGTATAAACTGTGTTTTTATCCAGTAATGTTCATATTTGCATTTAAAAGGAGGCATTAATAATTATCACCGCACCATGGGTATTTTATATGTGTTGATTCTAAATACATAAGGCAGGAGGAGGTTTCACGTGTTTCAATATATAATAGTATCCTTTAGTTATTTGAGTTTAATGTATTTCAAAATTAGATGTAACTTCACTTCCCGCTCAAATTGACATTTTGCAAATAGACCTGAGATTTAGAAGATAAATAATTAATTGTCCCTGTGGGTTAGCCTAAACGTTATTGCTGTTGAGCTATTGTTTTGCTCGGATTTGTTGGAACACCTTGTTAATTTACATAGAAGATAGATATCTAATTATTATGCTCCAATATGTCAATTTTATACTGAATTGCTATTCCAGAAAAAATATTTACTCTTTAAGGTTCATGGCAACGTGACGGTAGTTGGATTTTGGCCAGAAAAAAAGCAGATAAAAGAATGCCGGCAAGAATATGTTCTGTGCTATATGATCTTGTTGTTGTGTAGAGTAGGATGCATGTAAATGATGTGATCATGCAACTGCATAATATATTAGCTTGTAATGCCTTCAGCTTCAACTTTGGTTAGTGTTAGAAGGAATTCTACTATTGTCTGATATTTGTGCCACATTAATCTTTTCTCCCAGTACAATGTTATCATTTGTCCTTCATTGAAAACAGATGCAATACATTCACACATTAGAATTCAAGTTAAGTTAATGTAGTCTAGAAAGAGGTAGACAAAAAAGCAATTATTTTAAAAAATGCAGTCATACTAAGAAATCATTTTTCACTATCTAGTCCATTAATAGTGCAGCTCCTGGGATTGATACTACAGCCTGACTTTTGGCAGGTAACTAAGAGTTGGCAAATCATTTATCAACGTGTTGTAGTGGATAAAACAGTAGCTGTGAGTATGACTATATATTTGTCTCTCTTTAACCTTGGCTCTAGTTGAAGAACATCATTTTTTTAGGAATGCAGTTATGGCCATGGAGAATACTGGCATAGGCAAAAAATATGTGGTTGTATGGAGGGAAACAAGCTACTCAACTTAAAGGGATCTTTTGAAGTAACCAAAATGGAACCCATTAAACTAGAGAGCCAGAGAAAGAGACATCTGTTTGGGCTAACTGTATATTTTGACTTTCATAAGCATGCGTCAATATATCTTTAATGGATCGATAAGTAAATTATGAGTTGACAAATGATTATTAATATTGTTTGTTAGCTCTAGTTGAAGAACATCATTTTTTAGGAATACATGGGTGCCTATACAGTTAAGGCCATGGAGAACACTGGAAGATACTGGCATAGGCAAAAAAATATGTGGTTGTATGGGGGGGGGGGGAAACAAGCTACCCAACTTAAAGGGATCTTTTGCAGTAACCAAAATGGAACCCATTAAACTAAAGAGCCAGAAGGAGACATCTGTCTGCAAGGAAATAAAAATACTCTACAGAGATATGCCAGGCTTGTGAGGGACTAAAGCCAAATATTAGAGTGTGTGAGCTAACTATATATTTTAACTTTCATAAGCATGCATCAATATATATTTAAATGATCAGTAAGAAATTATGAGTTGACAAATGATTATTAATATTGTTTGTTATCTTTGCGGCTATTACAGATGAAGCCACTTGGATTTGTGAGTTAAATGCGTCATGACTCAGAGTTAATTGAAGAAACTGTGTTATCTAAAGTTATCTTAACTCATTTAATGCATTTAACCTTTTCATTAGCATACCAAAGCACCATTGTTCACAATGGTGAATGCTTTAATTAGATGGGATGTTGTGACACAGTTTTCTGTGTTAAATGAGATAAATGGGATATCTGTGTTTAGTTATTCTGTGTCAAACAGACAAACCAAAGTGGCTGCATCTGTAGCTCTTAAGGCAGAAAGATAAGGTTTATTTGACACAAGCTCACAAAAAGTCACAAAGAAATTGCAGAGGTTTTATAAACTTGAGAACCCAAGACATAGGAACTTACAGGCATAAAAAGGCATTACCATTAAGAGAGCATAGAGATATCACTTCACAGCACAGAAAAACAAAAAACTGCCCAGGGAACCAATGAGATGGTTCTTCCTCAAGGTCAAGGTGATAATGACCAAGCTGGGATTTTGACTTTCATAAGCATGTGTCAATATATCTCTAATGGACCAGTAAGGACCCAAAGTGGAATTACGAGTTGACTAATTATTAATATGGTTTATTATCCATCTTTGTGGCTGTTAGCTCTGCTGTGGTGTGTGAGAGTTTTTGACACTGGTGCCTTAGATATCCATGACTGTACCCCAAAATACCTACAAGAAAACCTACAGATATAAATCAACAATATCATGCTTTCCAGAAATAGAATGATTTTATATAGAGTAAATCTTAAGGATATATTTTATGAATAATAAGATATGGTGAACATAGGGTGTGGGCATGAACGTATCCCACCCCATAAATTGACCATGGGCTATGGAATTATGTACTTACCATTTTTCATCACCATCGTCTTTCAGCTCTGAAACTTGCCAGACCCAATCACAAGCATTTTTGAAAGGAAAGTTCTACTTACTGTATTTCTAATGTCTATGTTTATTTGTAAATTCTCATAATTAAATAAAAATAGAAAAATTATAAATAAAGAAAAATCATGTTCTACTGTGACAGACTGAATATATATTCAATTTCTATCTGAACTACCATAATTATCTTTTTATCAGATTTCCCACTTAATCATTTATTTTATAGTTGTCAAAAGGGATTATTTCAATATGGTGTTCTGTTTAATTACTCCAATAACAGCTGAACATTTCCTTCTTATATGATAAACCTCTTGCTATAAATACACCAAAGGAAGGATTCACACATACTGTATGTAAATATTTTACTGCTCAATGGATATAAACAAACATTTTTCCTTTTGTTTTGTCAAATCAAAAGGCTTTTTGTGAGTGCTCAGAATGCATAAGTATACAGTCGACGCAGAAGCTGATTAAGGGGAGAAGATATCCAATGAATAAGTCGGATATTATAAGGAAAACGGTGTTTTTACCTCTGTCAATTCAGTCCTCTGCAAGATAAAAATTTAACCATGAATCTTTGTGTGGATGCCTACACCAAGTTCAACCCCTCCAAATGAAAACCCAGCATCCATACACACACCCCTCCATACTTTCACATAAATTATAAATAACCATATCTATACTAACTATAGAATTTAGTATCACAATAGCCTTTGATAGATATTATGTCTATCCAAGAAATCATCTAAGCCACTCTTAGCTGCAAATTCACTAAAGCGCGAAGCGGCTAACGCTAGCGCAAATTCGCCAGCGTGACATCATTTCAATACTTTGCCGATTTACTAACAGGCACTGGCGTCAATTCGCTAGTGAAGTGGACTTACTCTAGCGCTACTTCGCACCATTAAACCAGGCGAAGTTGAGATATGGCTATAGAGTATATTACCGCTACATATACGTCCATTGTACTTTAACTTGGCACCGTATGCAAATTAGGCATTCGCTACCTTTCACATCCCTAAGCGCAACTTCGAATTTTAGTGAATTAGCGCGTCCTGGCGAAACTTCGCCTGGCGATGTCCGGAGGAGTGCGGCGAAGGCTGCGCTAGCGCAAATCCACAGGTTAGTGAATTTGCCCCTTATAGTCATTAACTGAATCAGCATCACAACATCACCCGGCAGTGCATTCCACAACTTCACTGTCCTGACTGTGAAGAACCCCCTACGTTGCTTCATATGAAAGTTCTTTTCTTCTAGTCTAAAGGGGAGGCCTCTGGTACAGTGATCCACTTTATGGGTAAAAAGGTCCCCTGCTATTTGTCTATAATGTCCTCTAATGTACTTGTAAAGTGTAATCATATCCCCTCGCAAGCGCCTTTTTTCCAGAGAAATCAACCCCAACCTTGACAGTCTTCCCTCATAATTTAACTCTTCCCTCCCTCTAACCAATTTAGTTGCACTTAGTCTCTGCACTCTCTCCAGCTCATTTATATCCCTCTTAAGGACTGGAGTCCAAAACTGCCCCCATACTCCAGATGAGGCCTCACCAGGGACCTATAAAGAGACATAATTATGTTTTCATCCCTTGAGTTAATGCCCTTTTTATGCAAGACAGAACTTTATTTGCTTTAGTAGCCACAGAATGACACTGCCCACTACACTGACACGGTCTGACCAATAATGGCTTACCATACATTATAAGGTAAAGGAGTGACCTTGAACAAGTCTGATATATCCCCCACTATATTTTAGGTTCATGTCAAATGAAGGGCTGCTTTGCACAGAGTTGAGTGTGCATTGTGTTGTGTACAGGTAGCTTGGAGGGCTGCCATGTCCCTCCAAATGGCAAGAGGAATCACTGAGGGGTTTAGAAAGCAGGTAGAATAGACAGATGGTTCACACACATATCTGATGTTATCCTTGGCTCCTCTTGTTAACCCCTGCTGGTTTCCTAGGGGTGAAGAAACAATACAGGGAAGAAGGAGCCACTCCCTGTTGGAGAAATGGCAACAGTTCATACAGTTATAATCTGTGTCAGAACCTTTATTGTCCAGATTAAAAATGTTATGATTAGGAGTCAATGTAATTTGGTGTAAACCCATGGCCTATATTGAGTTTTTTTATAGACAATAAAAGTTTTAAGTTTGTAAAACTCGACTTTTTCCTCACTGTATTTAAAAAATTCAACAAAACTCGCAAATCCCCTTCATTTTCTCAAAAAATGTTGCAAACAAATTAAAGTGTCAATTAGTATTGCACAATTATTTTTGAATTTCTGTAAGCAGAAAACAAATTAATTTTTTATCAAATGAAAACCAGCACAAACAGTCTGGATATCGAGAAATATAGAGAATCCTGAAGGTAAAAAACATGTTACAATTGTTAAAGGAACCATCTGCTTTTTGACTTCTATGTGATTTTGAAAGGTTTTAGCAAACGTATTTTCGTTATTTTTTTGGAGCATAATAAAAATTCAAGGTTTTTTTTCTAAAAAAAATTTAGTATTTCCCCCTCTAAAAACTCGACCAGAAAAATTTGAGTTTTAATAAATAGGCTTAGGGTTAGCACAACAAATTAAGAACTACAGATCTCATATATACAGATGCAGCCACTTTAGTTTGTCTGTTTGACACAGAATAACTAAACACAGATATCCCATTTATCTCATTTAACACAGAAAACTGTGTCACAACATCCCATCTAATTAAAGCATTCACCATTGTGAACAATGGTGCTTTGGTATGCTAATGAAAAGGTTAAATGCATTAAATGAGTTAAGATAACTTTAGATAACACAGTTTCTTCAATTAACTCTGAGTCATGACGCATTTAACTCACAAATCCAAGTGGCTTCATCTGTATGTTAATTGCCTCACATATTTTTGTATCCAGTATGGGATCTGAAAACCCATTATCCGGAAAGCTCCGAATTATGGAAAGGCCATTTCCCATAGACTCCATTTTATTCACATAATCCAAATTTGAAAACATTATTTTTTCTCTTTACTAATAAAACGGTACATTGTACTTGATCCAAACACATATATAATTAATCCTTATTAGAAGCAAAACCAGCCTATTGGGTTTATTTAATGTTTACATTATTTTCTAGTACACTAAAGGGGCAGATTTATCAAGGGTCAAAGTGAATTCGAGGGAATTTTCAAAGTAAAAAAATTCTAAATTCAAAGTAATTTTTTGGATCCATCAAATCGGATACTACAACTTCGACTTCGAATTCGATTCGAAGTTAAATAGTTTGAATATTCGACCATTCGATAATCGAATTACTGTCTCTTTAGAAAAACTTTGACTTCAATACTTCGCCAAATTAAACCTGGCAAAGTGCCATGTTAGCCTATGGGGACCTTCTAGAGCATTTTTCTAAGTTTTTGGAAGTTGAAGTAAAATCATTCGATCGATCTCTGAAATCCTTCAAATCGTTCGATCGTTTTAATTCGACCGCAGGATATCCAAATTCGATGGAAAAAAACTTAGACTTCGATATTCGATGTCGAAGTATTTCAATTCGATGGTCGAATTTCGAAGTATTTTTATCTTCGAAATTCGACCATTGATAAATCTGCCCCTAAAGATGTGACGATCCAAATTACATTTTTTGATTCACTTCCAAAGTTATACTGTTTATTGTTGCTCTTAGTCCAAAAAAAAAAAAAGAATCCTTTTTTTCAAGTCAAAAGACAAAAAAAGCTGCATTTTAATATATTTTTAAATTTTTCATTTATTAATATGATGCATTAAGAATTTAATGAATAAAAATGTAACATGGAAAGTCTATGTTCATCATGTTAAGGACAGATTCACAAAAAGTGCAGGTATGAATAAAACATGTGCAAACACATTTTTGAAAGGTTATTGCAGTTAATTCTTGCCTAAAAGGATTTAGACTACTAAAATACATGGAAATGCAGGCTTTAACATCACAATGCAATATATTTTCAAATGTATAATTCAGTACTGGAATGCTGATAATTACTGTAAGTATGTAAATATTTTGTTCAGTCTAGATATCTATTTTTCTAACATAGTTATTTAGTCAGCTCTGTTGTACATTAGTGGCATTTAATGTAGACAGATAAAAAAGGTCTGTCTTCTGCATTTGTTTACAGACATGCCTTTGGTTCCACCAACCATCCACATTTTCATAGTATGCAGAAATAATCAAAGTAAGTACTGTAATAAGTAGTAAGTATTACATTTTTCCATATTGTGAAAGTTTAAAGGAGGATAGCAGTTGTTCCCTGCCCCTGAATTAAAAATTTAAAATGTATCAACCGGGTAAAAAAAATCTTGAAACTATCTATTAAAAGTCATTTAAAAATCTCTAAAAGTCAATGGGAGGTGTATTTTCAACATTAAAGCTATGTTTTTGAGTGTTTTCAAACATCCAAATTTGTAAAAGTTAATTGAACAATGCTTAAAAATTTTTTCAGCTAAAACTTGTTTAAATCAAGTCAATGGCAGATGGTCCCTTTAACATTTATGTATGTGTTCAGGATTCTCAATAGTTTCGGCAGTGTGAGCCGGTTTTTGTACAATAATCTGATAAATTTGAGATTTTTCGGTGACAACTCGAGAATTTTCAATTTTTTGGAGCGAAAATAAAAAATGTTGCACAATTCAAAAAGATGCTCAATTTTGTTGCAACTTTTTCTAGCACCGATTTTATCAAGCATAATTATTGGTAAATTAAGGGCATTAGGGTTTGGGAGTTTGGTTTTGTGAGAAAAAGTTGAGTTTTAGTAAATATACATGTAAAAAAATCATACCCAAATAATACATGTCAGTAATTGCAGTTAAAATGTCAAATCTTTTACCTGAAGAAGGCATGGTAAGATTAATGCAGTGTAAATATTAAGTTCACTATTCAGGGAAAAACAAATTCAAGCGAAAAAGAGCAAAATAACAGACATAAAACCAAACAATCTTTTTTCTTCAAGGCTACTGTTATTACTTGACCATTTAATAAATACATAAATATTCTTTTACATACCACTTCCCACTGTACTTATTCTGTCCAAAACTTTTTTCCCCATCCTTTGTTTACTTGAGCTTAAGTAGGCCAGTCTCTTATCAGCTTACTATCCTGGGGCAAGCTGGGCCAATCAGGATTGGGGGCAGGATGGGCCAGTTGCAGTTGGGGGTGTGCTGGGCCAATTGGGTTGAGGGTGGGCTGGGCCTCAGGAGTTGAGGATGCGGTGTAGTGGGATTAAGTGAAAGATCCTGGCTTTATCTGCTGCCCTGTAGTGGGATTAAGTGAAAAATCCTGGCTTTATGTGCTGCCCTGTAGTGGGATTAAGTGAAAACTCCCGGATTTGTGCTGCCCCAGTGTGGGCCTCATGGGTGCAGTGCTAAACTAGTCCAATCTCTGTACACTAACAGCAGGGGGCTTGTCTAATACAAGTAGATGCAGCACGACTGAGCCCACTCAAGAGACAAAATCCACTGGGTCTGGGACGACTGTCCCCCCTGTGACTCCCTGATGGTGGCCCTGTCTACGAGACACTGAATTTATCTTTCCATTTTAATAACCTTCAAAGAGTTGCTTTTAGTACATTTTACACAATGTCGATGTGACTTTTGAACTTGGATTCTCTTTTTTGCCATCTGAGAATGTTGTACTGCAATTTAAAAACTTTTCAATATATTTGACTTGTTCAGACTGATTACGTCTTTCAGTCTCTAAGCAAAAGTTTAGTGGGTACTTGCACTTCAGCTCCCACTTTCTTTATTTTGCTTTGGGTATGTTGAAGCACGAACCTCTTGAGAAGCTACAGGACATTTGCTCTTTTTACAGGCACGCTGTCCACACCATTTGTGAATAACTTTACCAGTTACAGTAAGGAAACTGAGCTCTTGTTCCCCTTGTGATCAGTTTGAAGATACGGGTGACCAATACTAGGCACAAGAATTATCAAAAGTGTTTCCTTTATTAATGATTCAACTCTGTAGTTAACTGTGGCAAAGCCTTAGTAACCCAATTGGGTGAACATTCTGTCAGCATTTGTCATCTCTCTGTGTCTAATGTTCACAAAATTAAGTCATAGAAACACCCATTTCCATAGAATCTGAGAACAACGACCCAAGCACCCAATTAGCAAAGTTTATTATTGCCTGCATTTACTTTACAAATACCCATGGCAAACACAACACATAACAAGGGTATTATAAACTTATGGTCCTTCCTTTTTCAGCTTCCCAATAGATGGGCAACTTATAACTAGTAATGGGCGAATTTGTCCCGTTTTGCTTCGCCGAAAAATTTGCAAATTTCCCGTGAAATGGCGAAAAATTCGCAAAGCAGAGCTGGCGTCTCGTTTTTGATGAATTTATTCGCCAGCAGCGAATCACAGGAATTTGCAGCAAATTCGCGCCTGGCGAATAAATTGGCCCATTACTGCTCATAACCTTTAAGACAGTGTCTGTTGCATTGCATTTTCAAACATTTGTTTTACTATAAAAATGTTGCCCTTTGTCTCCCGCCATATATATCACCACAACACTTTTTCCAGTTTAATGAAACACAAAAGTGCTCCGTTTACTTTGCAGATAAAACTAACTCCTGACCCCTACTTACATTTTTGGTGAGTTTCTTGCTACAAATTGCCCCTTGTAGACTAATACCAAAATAATTGTTTCGGGTCTCCCTAATACTCTGTCTGATTAAAAATTCATTGGGGAAATGATCAGACTTTTGGCTTCACTATTGCTGTTTCTTTTTGATTCTTCATTGGAAGACAGCACCCCAATGCCACTGGGAGTTCCTTCTCATACAAGTAGGTTTCCAGTTCTATGTCCTGCTCAGAGTCAACCTTTATACAGTATATAGAGTCTGCTCCATTAAGTGAGCTGGGCTACTAAAATAAAGGATCTGGAATGCTTCTTACTTCCAAAACACTCCAGCTTTCAGGACCCAACAACACTTGACTTGAAAGAATGCAACATGTTTTCTGCATAGCAAGACCCTCTCTGGCGCTTGCTTGAGATTTGCCCCACTTCTTTTGGTCATTTAACAGCCTGTCAGGATTTGAACCAATGACCTGCTGGTTACGATGAGGTGTCCTACAAACTCTGCTCTATATAAGACAGCTATGGTCCTGGTTCACTGTTATTTGTATCCTTGTATTTCCTGGAAGACATGGTGAATTCAGCTGGTGCTAATCTGCCCACAGGTTTTCTGATGTAGACATCAGTCTTACTGTAAAAACCTCTACTTTGTACTCATACATTCCCCGTTATAGGTCAAGCTAGCTTGGTACTCCAATTCCTGTGATTGTTGTCCATTTGACTACTGCTACCTGCTCCTGCCCCCTGTGCGACTTCCTGGTTCTGACCCTGGCTTGTTCCTGACCTTGAGTTTGTCTCTTGATTCTACTGCTGTTATCTGGTTCTGACTTGGCCTGTCTGATTACATCCAGCTCCTTCTTTACCGGCTTCTTCCTAGAGTATATGTTTGGCTCCCTTGCCTGCCCTATAGGAGTACTTGTGTGGTAAATACTGGAGGCACAGAATAGCTGAGGGCCATGCCCAAAGTAAAAGGTAGCTGGTTTAGGCAGAAGAGCCTAGACAGGAATCCAATCACTCCCCTGAGGTTTAGATTTGCCATATGTGTCATTTGCTCACATGCCGTAAAGAAATCTGCTGGAAACCAGAGGACAATACCAATGCTTTTTAAAGGTTCATTGTGTATAATAGTAGTAGTGTAATAAATTTCAGATTATAGTTTAAGCAGAATGACAGTGATATACTGGCAATTTAAGACACCTGGCCCCATGGACAATACACATTAAGGGGCACATTTACTTAGCTTGAGTGAAGGATTCGAATAAAAAATATTTTTTTGGCTACTTCGACCATCGAATTGGCTACTTCGACCTTCGACTACGACTTCGAGTTCCAATCGAACGATTCAAACTAAAAATCGTTGGACTATTCGACCATTCGATAGTCGAAGTACTGTCTCTTTAAAAAAAAACTTCGACCACCTACTTCGCCACCTAAAACCTACCGAGGTACAATGTTAGCCTATGGGGAAGGTCCCCATAGGCTTTCTAAGTATTTTTTTATCGAAGGAAAATCGTTCGATCGATGAATTAAAATCCTTCGAATCGTTCGATTGTAAGGATTTTTCCTACGATCGTTCAAACAGATAAATTGTGATAAATCCTTCACCTTCGATATTCGAAGCCGAAGGATTTTACTTCGACTGTCGAATATCGAGGGTTAATTAACCCTCGATATTCGATCATAAGTAAATGTGCCCCTATTTGTGCATAAAAGTCACTTAAATGCAAAAAGTTAAGTGTAAAACCTACTTTCATGTTTAATATAGCTATATCTATGCATATGGACAATGTTAAACTGTTCCAGACTAAAAGGATAAGGAGTTTCTCATTCATAACAACTTTAGACCAAACACCTTAGACAACCCAACCATGCAAACAGTCCCACAGAACGAGATCCAGCCTGAAGGCAATAAATAAAGTAATGGCTGCATTTATTACCACCTAGGTAATTGAAAACTTGCTATAGGAACAAAATATAATTGTATCCAAAGAGCATGCATGCCCTACGGAATTAAAACAAGAATTGTTTTTGTATCATAAATCAAAATGTCATTTTTTTAAATCCTAAGTCATCCATTTTATTTAGATCCAAATAAAAATGTAAAAGATGAATACACCATGGAACATTTAAGGGACAAGTTAGAGAAGGCTTGGTTTACTAAAGAATATTATATAAAACTATGTTTTACATGGATGAAATAAAAAAAAAAAGCAAAATAAAAAGACAGGGTACCAAGTACTAAATAGGAACACTAACCAGCACAGAAAAATGAAAAGCGATCAGATTTTATGTGTATACCCATCAATCATTAGTCGTGTGCTTAAATTCTAAGCCGTGGTATTTGGTTTTGCTATCAATAAACACAACTCTATCAGAGAGCAAACACTTACTGGATTTTCTCCCTGTCACATTCATACACAGCCTGGAGAGAGAGAACATCAAAGAACAGTAAAAGGACAATGAGAAGATTGTTGAGGCATCAATGGTTGATAAAAGAATAGCTTGACATGCTCATTAGAGAAGAGTGAAATCAATAAGCTACAATGCACCACTGCTGTATTATTTTTGAAAAGTCACCAGATATTGTAATAGTAGATAAACTATTTCATTGAATGAAGGTAAAGTTCTTATTATATTATTAACATGAAGCCTTGAATCTATTAAAAAAAAAAAAGAATTTAACCTTGTGGCCATTGCACATGTATAACTGTGCAGAAACAATAGGATTAATCTTGGGGATGTAATGTTCTTAAGAAACACTGTGTATGACTTCCAATCGCCTTGAGAAAAGAGGAAACAATGTGAGGAAGTTGTGATTCAGTAGAAACTATAAGTGTGAAATGATATCTGGTATAACGTGTACTAATACTTTATAGTAACACCCATCTGGAGTTCCAGTGCAATGTTTTGGCATTTAACTTTTGAAAGAGTCACTCATTTTTCCACTTTCCCTTACCTTCAATAGTATTTAAAGGAAAAGGAAAGTCTTTTTGCACTTGGGGGTGCCAAATGTTAGGCAACCCCAAGTTCTTGTACTGACTGACCTGAAACCCCAGGTCAGTGCTCCTATCAGTAGAAAACTGCACCGGCCCAGGATTATACCAGTGAGCACCACGGAGCGATCCTCTTCCGTTATCTTCTTTCTTTAAATTTCCTGGGGCAGATGCATGCACAGTAGAAGGAAATAGCCGACTTTTTAGTTGAAGTATGGCTCTTCACTCTACTGAGCATGTGCAGCCACGCAAAGAAAGAAGAAGAAGACAGAAGAGGATCACTCCGTGGTGTTTGCTTGAAGACCCTGGGCCTGTGCAGTTTTCTGCTGATAGGAGCACTAACTCAAGGTAAGTCAATACAATTACTTGGGGTGCCTTAAATTTCCCAGGCCAAAGTGCACAAATGCTTTCCTTCTCCTTTGATACCTTAGTGGTTTATAAATGCAAACAAAAAAATTAAGGTTATTCTAAACTGGATGCAAAATGAATGAAGATACTTGCTTCAATATGAGCTCCTAATGGCATCAATAGTTGCCATGCCAAAGTGTCTTTCCTGCCTCTTCTGATGATTGGTTTGCAACTGTAAGCACTGCGTATCTTGACAGCGCTATATAAATAAATGATGATGATGATGAACTGTATGATTAGATGGTCAAGAACACTAGTGCTACTGCCAGCCTGGACTTGGTGGTAGCTCCAGGGTTCCCACAGCAATCCGGGTCAATAGGCACAACAAAATGGTGTCCCATGAACCACATGCTTATCCCCTTTTAAATGATTGCTCTGGAAGTTATACATCCCTCACATAAAAATGCAAGTGCCATTCAAGTGTCTATCTTGATGCCACAGGTGTAATTTCTATCATTGCAACTCAGAGTGCAGCTGCAATTATGCTGGAATAATGGGGGGGGGGGGAGAAAACACTGCAAAACACTTACAGGGATAAATATAATTGGCAGTTTGAACTTGTGTTCGTAAATTACCATCTTGTTTTTTTACCAGCTGGAATACCTAAACATTATTGAACTTATGTATACATTCTTGCTATCTTCATTTTCAAAAGCTAGAGAAGGCCATCCAAAATCCTTGCAGTCCTTGAGAAAGCGGATCGAATTCCGTGGAACACGTTGGACAAGAGCGAGGAGTCCGTTTATCTGTCTGAAGTCCCTCCGCAAATGAGTGTTAAGCTCCCCATAGACGCGACAATTCTTCTTGCCGAACGACCGATTTCAGGGAAGTCTGACCAATCCTTCGAAATTATCGTGCGGTTAGTGGGATTCGAACGATCGTACATCTTACGATTTTTCGGCCAAAATCTGTCAGGAAATTGATCGGCCAGTACGATCGTTCTGAGAAGATCGTGGTCTGAAGATCAGGATCTGATCTTTTAAAAATCACAACATCTATGGCCAGCTTTAAACAAGAGAGCTCGAGATCCTGACAATAAAAAAGATTATTTGCCGGCACAGGACTGATTCTGAGCACTGGACACACAGAGTGGGACTGAGAAGGACACATACAGATAAATAAGAAATTTATATGCGATATTGAACATTTTTTAGCCTGCGAGTGTAACTTTTTATGCAGGGATATGTTGAACTACAACTAAATACTGCACTTAGAAAAGATCCTTTGTCTCTTTGCACTTTTATTTATTTTACTACAGATTTCTATATACTTGGAGCGGGAGTACTCCAACACTAAAAGCTGCAGAGCGGGGAAACTAACATTATTAAAACAAACAGTGATTTCCAGTAACCTCATCTCCAGGAGCGCCGCAGGTGGTAAATTGGTGCATCCAAAATCCTTGACCCAAATGGATTGGAGCATCCGAGGGGCAATAAATTACTACTAAACAACAGAAAAGAGGAAAGAAAAAAAAACCTCAATAATTATAAGGAGCTTCACCAATACAAAGTACCAGGATATCAAATACTTTTATTGAGTAGAAAAAATATAAATTTCAAAAACATTCACACATTAAAATAAACCACAAACTGGGCAAATAACCAGCTGAATGGGAATTCAGGTATGATCACATCACATGACTATAATTACACCTACACATATCTACAAATATTTATTAGTACCTGGGTAGCTGTTGGATATGCCCAAGACTATACACATGTAATTTCCTATATTGCAAGTGGTGAAAGAGTCAGTTGCGGGTCAACTTTTTGGGGACTTGAACATCATTATTCTATAGTAGAATTTATTATAGAATATTATAGGAGTTCACATAGTATATACTATTATTTCTATCCTTTCAAAGGTGTTTTCCCTTAGAAATGTCACATTAATGGAACAACATTCAACATTCCAATTGCTTTATCATATTATGTTCTATCTGATTGAGAACTATTCCACTGTGAGTTAATAATTTATTCAGATATGTCATTTGAAATATTGTGTTACACTTTAGTTGACCAATAGTTTCAGTATTTTTTACATCTGTAAAATATTTTGGGACTTTTTTAGCAGGTGTCAGGGGGTTATTTATTAAAGTCCGATTTTTTTCTGGCCGGACTTTTAAAGGGGAAAACATTTTTTTTTTTCATAGAAAAAAAATAAATTTTTTAAAATTAAACCCTGGTGGTGTTAAAGTCCAAAAAAAAGTATTCCATCTCAGACCTGCCGAGTAAAAAAAAGGCTGTAGCCTTACATAGCATTTGTTTTTAAATGGACCCCCATTTGAAAGCTAGAAAGAGTCAGAAGAAGGTAAACAATTAAAAAAAACTAAAAAATAAAAAATGAAAGCCAATTGAAAAGTTGCTCCTAGAACCTATTTGGAGTCAATTGGTGGACTTTGAAAAATCAAAGGTTTTTTTGGGGGAAAAAATTTGATTCAAATTCGATCGAATGCGCTATTACTTTGATTCGTACCATGCGCTATTACTTTGATTCGTACCATGGCACAAATTTGGCCAAATATGGACCTATTTGATCGAAAACTGACCTATTCGGCCAAAAAAAAAACTTTGACTTAATTTTGGTTTGTCTTTTTGAATTCAAATTTCGACGTTTTTCAAATTCAAAATTTGACCCTTGATAAATATGCCCCCAAGGGGACCATTTTGAACTCATCTTAATCACATTTTGGTGTCTTCCCGTCTCATCTCCCAGACTTATTTTAGGAACTTACGATAATCTCCTCTTTATACACTTTTTCCTTTCCAAAAGTCTCAAATCTAGGAACAGTGTGTCTCATTTCTTAACAAATGTCCCAGGGAGATATAGAACCATTGCAAATACCACAAGTCTACATTATAACTTGTATGACATGGGTTGGACATGGTTATCCCATATAATCAGTGGATCAAAGTAAGTAAGTAGAAGGTATCTTGGGTTCATGGCTAAAGGCAAGTATATATGCAGTGATAATGGTACACCAACTTCCTGCAAGTATACACCATATTGAATTATTTGAACCATCAACATTTGATAATAAAAACCATAGTTGGTCTTTATGTTTTCTATAAAGACATAAGACTGTTGATTCCTCAAACATTTATCAAGCCGTAAGCTGTGGTTACTGCTAACTTGTGAAATCTCGCATCTCGCCATTAGCTTAAGACTTTCTTCATGCCTATGAATTATTTCTGATGATTTTAAACCGTTTCAAAGATGTGTATTTGGATGAGTTTACCCATGAAATGTATGAATATATGAACAAAACTGATTCAATTGGCATACATAAACACTGTAAGAAATATGGATTGAGCAGTTTGTTTATGGGACTTTTTAACATTTTTAGATACTTAGGGGCACATTCACCATGCTCGGGTGAATGAATAGAGGGAAAAATACTCGAATTTCGAGTAGTTTTTTGTGCTCCTCGGCTATCGAATTGGCGTAAATTCGCCTGAGTAGAATGATTCGAATAGATCAAGCGCAAAAACGATGCGACTATTCGCCCATTCGATAGTCGAAGAACTGTCTCTTTTAAAAATACTTTGACTACCTACTTCGCCACCTAAAACCTACCGAATTGCTTTATAAGCCTATGGGAAAGTCCCATAGGCTTGTTTTCTAAGTTTTTATTCGCCCATTCGACTATTCTCCAGCCCATAAATTCGCCCGAATTGCCTATTAGATTCTATTCCCCAGTCGAATTACTAGGGATTTAAACCCTCGAAATTCGACCCTTGATACATCTGCCCCTAATAGTATGATTGGGTGGCTAACCAATGTTGTTTGCAAATATAGATTTCATATTTAATGTTGTATTAATATTGTAATTCCTAATTAGTAATAAGGGTGGAGTTTTATTGGGGACGAATAGTCTAAGGGTTTACAGAGAAAAGAATGTACTAACACTTTTGTACCCAAAAAAATCCTTAAATCTCTATGGATTTACCCATTGCATATTTAGTTTTCTTCTGGATTATGTCCCAAGCATGCCCCAATGCATATATTTGTGGCACTGTTTGCAAGTATTGCCTTGCCATTATCCAACTGGTAGGCTGGACACAGGTTACTTATCACCTACATAGGCCTCTTATTGTATTTATAATGCATTAACAAGAAGCCAGAGAGACATGCACTAGCAGTCAAGGGGACAATACATGAAATGATTGGGGGTAAGCAAAGCTATAAAGGATCTTAACATATATGGGTTAAAATACCAATGACAAAGTCCATTTTAGAATGTTCTCAAAGTTTTAACCACTCTGTAGATGTTAAACCTTATTTCGATGGCTCTGGTAAATCAAACACTACTCTATCCAAAGATGATAGTACACACCTTCTGGGTTATTTGGTCAATCGCTTTTGCTTCTAATAAAGGGAATTACACTCTGGATTCATTACAGAAGGATGTGATGATGAGTGATCCCTGATTTTTATGGACATACCTATCAAATGTTGAAACTAGACTTTACTGGATTTTAACTTTGAAGAATATTCTTCCTATACAAGTGAAAAGAGAGCTGTGTCAATGCATATAAAAACCATTTCTCTGCCAATTTTGTTTTCCCCCTTTTGAGACGACAAAGAAGTTTATCAATGGCCCATAAATGATCAATAAGCTCCTGACGATTTCAGAAGCTGTCAAGAAATAATATGACACCATTTAGACAACAGAAATGCTATGGTTCAGTCTATAGCAACATCTTATAGTTAAAAGTCAACAACATGGGCATCTTCTTTTAGAATAAGAAGTGGTATTTATTGATTCTGGCTTCATTTTGTGGTATTTTTCTGGGTAGATTATAAAGCAGCTTACTGGGTTGTTCCTTCTATTACTGAACCATATAAACTCCATCTTGAACTAATTTCATGTTTCCGATCATCATATTAAGCACAACACAATAGTAGGTACATGGAAGGTGAAGAGAAAGGCTATGGGCTGATGACATGACACAGTGGCAAGCTGGGCAAACTAACTCTCACATATTTTAGGGGGGCGAATAAAATATGAGAAAAATAAATTTACTCCTTAATATTTCCTTCAGAAAAAAATATCACCAATTGCATCTTATAGCACCTAATCTAGCAATAGCAATTTACTAGGGATACACTGAATCCAGTTCGGGAATCCAAGTGCTTACAAACAGAATTTGAATCCTCAAAATCAGGTAACTTTTTGTCACACAAACAAGGAAGTGAAATTTTATTTAACCACGTGCGGCTCTCCTTAACTATTCCTGGAACTAATACGCACATGCAAATTAGGATGCAGATTCTGTTCGGGATTCGGCCAAATCTTTCATGATGGATTCAGTCAAATCCCAAAATAGTGTATTCAGTGCAATGCTATAATTTATCATGGATATTGTGAGCTTCAGGTAGCGAAACCCAAGACCCCGGCACAAAGAATGGAGACTGACACCACCTTTAAGTTTAAATGCAGCTTTGCTGACTTTTATTTAGCACAAACACAAATCTTCAGCCCACTGGCTTCACATTGGGGATAACATTTGCTTCACATAAGCATTAACAGTCCCAATTCACACCCTCACTGGTGTAAACTGTAACTCACATTTTACTTAGCCCTCACTGGCTTTTGGTGGACCGCAAATCCCAGAATCCTCTCTGGGGCACACTCAAGACACACTTGTCTCCTGGGAGGGGTTTCTCTTTTCCTCTCCAGTCCTTTAGAGCTCTCTCTCGAACACAGGTCAGCAGGGAATCACTCTCCTTCCCAGCTACACACAGTCACCTTCCTTCACTCAAGAAGGTCCTCACATTGCATGTTGTTCATGGCTTCATTTCAGGAAGCAGATGTTTGACCTTAAAAATTTTATTTTCATAAATTCTGATAATGTCTTTTAGTACTTGTTTAAAGTAGAAGGGGTGTTTTTATCATTTATTCTTTTCCGGTTTGTATCAAATTATAGGCAATTACTCATGATTTAATACATGACATTTATCACAAAATCCCTTTTTTTTCCTGCAGGTTTTAATACTTTCTTTCTGATGTAAAGACATTTTGTTTGATTTATGTTCTGTTAAATACTTCCTGTGATTTATGGATTGCCGCTTTACTTTTATAGACTTTCTTTTGTAATTTCACCTTTTGATATAAAGCCATTTCTCTCTGATAAATATATAGGTATAAATGAATTAAATGCCTGAGAAATAATTAATGAGGTTCTAAATCTCAAAAGTTCAAATGTGTTCTGTTTAAAAAACCAAATAAAGATTTTTCTAAACAGTGTATAAAAAATATTAATTTCTTGGCTGACTAGGGGTATCCAGTTTTAGAGATGGACTTTCATTTGCAACATTTCTTAAGATAGCTTCTCAAGAGCTAGACCATGCTGATCATGTGCATGCCACTGACATTACTAATAAAATCCAACATGGGGAGCTGATAAGCACAACTTTGATGTCCCATACAATTACTATTATAAAGATGCTAAACCTTTAGGCTACAGCAGTTCCATATAAAAATATAAATACAAAATATAGCAAATCCAAAATATGTATTTTTAGGCTTTAGTGCTCCTTTTAATGCCCATGCTTCAGATATCTGCCAAGACAAACTGAAACAAAAGGATGCAAAACAATTTTATGAATAAAATAGTTTTACACTATTTTGGATTTTATTTCTCTTTTGGAGCTTGAAGAAATTGTGCAGTTTGATATACAATATTTCTCTATTTACAATACAGGAAAGGGTGTAAATAAAAAAAAAGGGGAACACTCTTGTAATAATCCATTTGAAGCACTGGGTGGCACTACACTACATTATATTAGTTTCTAATATCTGTTGCCACAGGCGCTGATCTTTTTTATTTTTGGAGATTTTTTTGTGCCGTTGAGAGACTGTGAAGAAACCGGCAAGAAACAAAAAGCCTGAAGGACTAGCATTTCTAACCATTTATTTATAAAGATGCAAATGACTTTAACCTGAGGGCCTTGTGTCTTGTTTATCAGGGTGGTTAAAAGGTAACTGGCTCATTGTGAAGCAGCTATGGCCTCATGAAATCCCATAGTCATATTAGTGGCTCTACTAGCCATTGCTCCACTATCAAGTTGTGATTTTCCTCAGTGTTTAACTTAGGAAAAGTACCCACTAAATCCAGATTCTAAACAGCCTCTGAATATTAGCTATGATGTGCGCAACATTTTTTTCTTTTTTTGCTTTGAGGATAATTAAAATCCCAGATGTGACATTTCAGGGCATAAATACAGACATCTCTAGTCTACGGTTCCTGCTCAGACACTATACTCATTCTTCCCTGTTTCTCGCCAGAACAGGCAATATTAGTTATAGGGAACCACAAATGGTCCTAAGATATCTTCTAAGCCAAGCCCTAGCCCTAGGATGCATCTTACATCTTACTTCAAGTATGTTTAAGTCTTCTAATAACCAGTCTAGAGCTGGTCATAGACATGTTAGAATGTGTGCTCCTGTGGCCAGCTTTAGATTGAAGAGTGGGATACCCAGTTCATTTAAAGTGTTAGGGAGCATATATATAGTATCTGAAGAAGAAAACTAGGAATATTTAGATTTCACAGAGGAGGTTGGAGTGTCACAATTGACCACACTCCTAATTTACCCCTTATTGTTACATTATTACACGCATAGTAGTTAGGTTAAAAAATGACACGTCCATCAAGTTCAATCTTAAGTCTGTATATAACCTTCCTCTGATCCAGAGGAAGGCAAAAAAAAAAAACATTTGAAGCATCTCCAATCAGAGGGGGAAATTTTTTTTCCTGACTACAAAATGGCAATGGGACCAGTCCCTGGATCAACTTGTACTATGAGCTATCTCCCATAAACCTGTATTCCCTCACTTGCTAAACACCATCCAACCCCTTCTTAAACCTACTGTATACCTTCTTTTTTTCTATTGCCTCTATCCCTCTGAAACAAAGTATAATTTGTGGCTGTGGATTTTTAACCCATAATTTAAGTGGTTCAGGCTCTGTCTGCTTCTGTATCTATTTTTTTAGTATGACAGCTGTCATGTCTGCCATCCAAGTTCCCAGAGAGGAGGCTTTGCATAAAGTTGCCATTCATGTTGTCTGGACTCTAAAACAAAGATTGACTCAAGCACCCCTTGAAGGCCCTGTTTAGCTCCTAAAAAAGGTTACAGTAAACCATTGCTATACCAGGAACCAAGCCACAGATTAAAGAACATCAAACATGTTTTCAACCAGAAATCTCATACTAGCTGATCTTCAGTATGTTTTCAGGAGTATCCTTCCATTGATCTTGACCACTGATCCCCAACCAGTGGCTCACAAGCAATGTGTAGCTCACCCATACCTTGGCTTTTGTTCCCAGTGGCCTTAAAGCATGTGTGATGTGTTAGGTACAACCATTCGTACTGCCAAAAAGAACCTCCTTTAGATTGCCAACCCACAAATCAATCACAGCCCTTGTTTGGCACCCCACATGCTTGTGTTGTTCCCCAACTCTTTTAATAATTGAATGTGGCTGTAAGAAAAGGTTGGGGATCCCTGATCTAGACTGTGATTTATCAGTACTGGGACTGTCTCTCTGATTTGAGGATTTTTTTTATTTCTGACCTTGGCTGCATACTGGACTCTGCCTATCTACCCTGACCTGTCTCCACCTTCCCTGAAGCCTGCTCTGCATTGTTTTCATCTTGTTTCATTACATTTATTATGAACTGTAAGTTGCTTTCCAGTAGACTGTTCAAGGTCCTGTCTACCAGTGTTATCCAGCATTTGGGCTCCAAAAGACTTATATGTGTTTCAATGTGCTGTACATGTTTTCTTTGACTTATGTACATTTGACAGTTTTGCTTCTGTTGAGATATCAGTAACTTATTAACATAGGTTTTATGCTTCTATGAAATTTGAAATGTTTGATTCGAAAGTTGTCTTTATCTAGCCAGTGCCCAAGAGTATTACTGGAAATCAGAAACTATGTCTCAGATGTGTTGGCCAGGGACTGACTTTCGGCCCTAGGTTAAAGGCTTATGATTAACATCTCCATAGATAATAGATTTGTGACATCATGCAAATACAAACCTGCCAATCTACAGTAGCCTGTCTGGTGCTTTACAGATATTGCCGGAACAAACTGGAACACTCAACTTCTAGAAGATATATAGGTATCTAGGAATAAATCCGCAGAGACAACTTCTTGGCTCCTGTAAGTTGGATAAGTTGTAGATGTCCAAATATAACATGCAACTTAAGAAGGGGGGGTTGCCATGCAACTGCTGCAGATCTGGATGCAGTGCTTCTCAATGAAATATAGACAGATCATTGTGCATACAGGCACAAAAACAAAATAGCAATTTTATGTTAGATTTAGCATTTGATTGTAGGATCAGAATTTGTACTATTGCACAAAACCTTGAGCAAAACAAGATTTTATGTTGTCTTTCTGTAGAGTCTTTCATCTCTAATTTCACAGAACACAAACTTTTTCCACACGTGTCTGCCCATTCATAGGCTTTAGACATCAAAAAAAGTCAACATACTTTATTGCCAAACTGTGATGTATTAAGTTGCCACTTTAACTCTATTACACAAAGAACTCTGGTAATGCAATTTATATATGGGTGGATTACCTGCCTTGCACAATGCTGGTACAACATGTTCAACTAAATAAGAATATACCTCTTAACTCCTTAAATTAAATTGTGTTCAGAATAACAGTTGTCTGACACTAATCAGATCACTGTTTTTGGTTGAAATTATATTTCTACATGGCAAATAATTTACTAGTAGGTGTAGTAGAGTAATAGAAAAAAGTCATGGTATGCATGCTGCTGACTCTGTCATTGAATCATTAATTGAGGCTTGTTCAAAATAATAATATCTTGTCCAATTGGTGAACTCATTCTGCGAAAAAACAGGTGTCCATTATGGCCCTTATTTAAATGAGCAAACAGATCTCTTTGCTCAAATGAGCAAACAGATTTTGTTATATTCTATTTTGAAATCTGACATGGGGCTAGACCTTTTGTCAATTTCCCAGCTGTCCCAGGTCATGTGACTTGTGCCTGCACTTTAGGAGAGAAATGCTTTGTGGCAGGCTGCTGTTTTTCCTTCTCAATGTAACAATGTGTCTCAGTGGGACATGGGTTTTTACTATTGAGTGTTGTTCTTAGATCTACCAGGCAGCTGTTATCTTGAGTTAGGGAGCTGCTATCTGGTTACCTTCCCATTGTTCTTTTGTTTGGCTGCTTGGGGGAAAAAGGGAGGGGGGGTGATATCACTCCAACTTGCAGTACAGCAGTAAAGAGTGATTGAAGTGTATCAGAGCACAAGTCACATGACTTGGGGCAGCTGGGAAATTGACAAAATGTCTAGCCCCATGTCAGATTTCAAAATTGAATATAAAAAAATCTGTTTGCTCTTTAGAGAAATGGATTTCAGTGCAGAATTCTGCTGGAGCAGCACTATTAACTGATTACCGTATATACTCGTGTATAAGCCGACCCGTGTATAAGCCGAGGTACCTAATTTTACCTACAAAAACTGGGAAAACTTATTGACTCGCGTATAAGCCTAGGGTGAGAAATGCAGCAGCTACTGGTAAGTTTCAATAATCATGTCACACCTCCACACACCATGCCTACTTACACATTTAGTACTGAGGCTGCTGTATTAAATATGAAAGGTGGGAGAGTACATGAGTAACAGTTACATTGATAGTATCTGGCATCTGCATGGATCTCATGTTCCCTGGGAAATATTGTGACTGACAGTAACATTCAAACATCATTCATTTTTTAAATAAATTTTTATTTAATTGCAAGCACTTGATCAATCCCAGCAAAAGCATTTATAGCTGAACCAGGGATGGAGAGATACAGAAACTGTAAAGGAGCATGGAAAGGAATAATAACATAAAAAAGTGGGGCAGCAAAGTTAAAGGGGAAAACAATGGGTTAAATGTAAAATGAAGTTAAAGAAGTTGGTGTTGGCCACTCAGAGTCTGTGTGGATTATAGGGGTAATTAAGCCCCACATTCACTGGCAGCCTGCTTCCCCCTCCATATCTCAGACAGGCAAATTCCATCACTGACTGTCTGACTCTGCTACAACAGCACCCCCCCCCCTCCAGATCGTTTGCTCACCAGCAAAGTATGTATCCACTAGAGGAAAATCCAAGCATGTAGCAATAGGCTGCAGGCCTGCAGAGGGAACAGGCAGCGGATCGATCAGCACCCAGGAACCACACCAGCAGTACTCCTTGCCTGAGCTCTTTTTCGCTGACTCTCCCACAATGCGATGGCGCAAGTGAGTGACATCATCAGGGGGCGCACAGTGTACCGAACTGAAGAGCAGCCAGCAGGGACAGCACAGACGCATTTTTAAACAGTTACCAGGTGGAGACAGTAGAGGCAGCAGGGCCCACTAGGTTCAGGAGGCGGCCAATCGCTGTGCTCAATCCGAGCACCGGCAATATAGAAGTAGAAGTAGTGAGCGGTTTATTGGCCGCAGGGATTTTTCCGCAGGCATTTTTCCGGTGGGCCAAGCCGACCCTGCAGCCACACACAGCCGGGCTCAGACCTCTCTCTATGGCGCCCTCCCTGACTCTCTCCTCCTCCGACACCACTAGCAGCAGCACGCCTTGCAGGGAGTGCGCACCGCGGGCACACACTCCCTAGCCTGGGAGTCAGGGGTGGCAGCCAGGCAGCAGTCAGCAAGAGAGGGAAGGCGCAGGCGCAGCCATCAGCACGGAAGAGGTAATTTTTTTTAACTGACCCGCGTATAAGCCGAGGCAGCATTTTTCAGCTTATTTTGGGAGCTGAAAAACTCGGCTTATACGCGAGTATATACGGTAATTTGGAAAAAAAAAATTTCCCATGACAGTATCCCTTTAAGGAAGAAAGACAGCAAATGTTGTGCATGCTGGTTATAGTGTATTTATAGTGCATTTCTCTCTGAAATGGGTCTTTTCAGACATTGTTCAGAAGAACAGTGTACTTTGAATAAAAAATTGGAGAGGGGAAAACATATAAAGAAGTACAGAACATGTTAGGCTGCTCAGCTAAAATGATCTCAAATGCTTTAAAATGGCAAACAAAACCAGAAGAGGTTGAAGAAAATGGAAAAGTATTATTCAAATGAATAGAAGAATAGCCAAAATGGCAAAGACTCAGCCAATGATCAGCTCCAGGATGAGCAAAAAATGTCTAAAGTTACTGGATTACTGTTACAAATAGTAGATGCTTATGTGAAACCAAACTATCAACAAGAAGTCCCAGCAAGTCCCATTGTTGAAAAAAAGACATGCTGTAAAGCTTAAAATTTGTCAAAGAACACATTGACTGGCCTAAAGAGAAATTTTGTGGATTGATAAAAACAGGATTGTTCTTTTTTGGGTGTAGGGGCAGCAGTTTGTCAGACGACCCCCGAACACTGAATTCAAATCTACACTGTGAAGACAGTGAAGCATGGTCGGGCAAGCATGATATGGGGAGGTTTCTCATACTATGGTGTTGGGCCTATTTATCACATACCAGGGATCATGGATCAGTTTCAGTACATCAAAATAATTGAATCGGTCATGTTCCCTCATGCTAAAGAAATGCCCTTGAAATGTGTTCTCAAATGCAAGGAGATATGCTTCCATATATTCCTGTGGGGCCATCTTTTGTACCAAGCAACTTGCATGTATAGCTTTTTCAGAGCCCACACCCAGGTTACCATTGCCACCATCAGAGAGAGACTGTACTACTTGACCAATAAGTACTTTGTCTTCCTATACAGCTTCTTTTGCCTAGAAATTCCTCACTCTGCCACATTCCAGACCAAGATTGACAGTGGCCAGTCCAATCCCAGGACCTTAATCCAATAGAACACTTGTGGGGTGACATCAAAAATGCCGTTTTTGAGACAAAACCAAGAGATGCAGAAGAACTGTGGAATGTAACAGGTGTCAGATGTTAGTCAACTCCATGCAACACAGAGGTGCAGCAGTTCTCAGAAACACTGCTTATACAACTAAATATTAGTTCAGCCATTCAAAGGAAAGCAAAATCTAGAAAGATGTTTCAGTTTATACAGTGAGTTTGTTTGTAAAGAAGAATGCAGACACTTCTATTTTTTGGAATAGCCTAATATGCTTTTCATTTGAAATAGAATGTGCAATGTTCCCAATGCAATTGCAAGTATGGTAATAAAAGCTTTTATAAGAATTTTGAGTTTTATTCAATAAAAAACACACTGCTATTATTCTGAACACAACTGTATATTTTAGTAACCCCAGGTCATTCAAGTGATATATCTTGCTTCAGATACAGGCTTACACAGTAGCTTGCCAATGTCAACATCATTATTTACAGTAACTAGACTGGATGCAGAACATTCCGATCAGGGTTTACCTTAAACATATATGCAGCAAACAAAAAAGTTCTGTATAGATTTACATACGTTTAACTCAACATAAAAAGATCGCAGACAGTGACTAAAGCCCCATTGACTTCTAGCTTGCAAAAGGCATCCCTGGCTAAGGAGGATTAAATACTCGAGTGAGGCTACAACCATACTGTGCTTAAATAACAGATCATTTATAGCAGACATTTACAATGAATAAAATTACAAAAAAAAAAAAGAAGTACAAAATGTACAAAGAAATATCGTGATACTAACTTGCAATGAAATACTGCAGGACATATGGCATAGATTGTTTGAATAAAAAAAATGTGTGTATGTATGTATTTAAAAATAGACTGGGTTTCAGGGAAAAAAATGTTATCTCCTGATGTACCTGATTTTAAACTGGTGCATCTCTGCCATCAAGTGGTCACTAAGAATTTCAACATTGAAAAATTGGCACATTATAACTGGGTAACATCAAGTTCACAACGAGTATGTTTGGTATTAAAAGTATGCTCTGCACACTTCCATATAGTTGCATTCAGAAGTGATCTGCCTTCTGTTCCCAATGGTGCGCTATTGTGGCTATTAACGCACTGCACTGTAAGAAGCTACCATCACCTCTTGACCAGGCAGTAGCTTTAGGGTTCCCTCAATGCCCTGCACCAATCATCACAGCACACTCGCGCCTGAAGAATTGGATGTAGACATCACTTGCCAAACACCAGAAATTATGTCAGGTAGACTATTCGGCACAATAACGTTCAATATATTTCTATTTTTAAGAGGAAGTTCATGCTCAAATAAATTACCTACTATGATGTTATTAATATTTATACTCTGAGACAAACTGCAGTTGTATTGTGTTTTTTAGCTTTTGCCCAGCTAAGACTTAAATAAAAGCACCAAGAAAATCACAAAACCATAGATTTTAATGAGTATCACTTGTTAAACATGTGTATTTAAATTTTTAAAGATCATTCAGTCCAAACAAGAAAATGAAAACAATTGATCATTTGGCTTCTCAAAGACTTAGCAAAGCTCAACAACTTCCTTTAGTATATGATTTAATGAATCAAAACGACTTGTTTGTTACATATGGAAAGCAAGACATATGCGCATTTGGTGCATTGAAACAAAAAAAAAGAGAAAAACTCTCTCCAAACGTGAAATGATTTACCTTAGCCTCAAACTGTCATTCCTAGCAGGCTGATGTAAAGATGTGTAAGGGATGTCTGATTGGCAGAAAAGGTACCTAAACCTACAGATGGAGATGAAGGTCTGATACAAAGGTGGGCATGCACCCTAATTACTAATAAAAGTGGTTCTATTATAAGTGCTGTCTAATAGAAGGATTCTGGGGATGGCAGTTTAGCAATGTAATGATAACTTAAAGGAGAAACAAACCATTAATAAAAAAAAACCCTACCCCCACCCTACATAGACCCCCTCCCTCTTCCCCCCCCAGCCTAGCTGCCCCACCCCCGGGCAAAAGCCCCTAAGTCTTTACTTACCCCTATATGCAGATTCTGTCCAGTGGAGTTAACGGGCACCATCTTCAGCCGATTCGGTAATCTTCGGAATGAGACAGAGTTTTGGTGCATGCACAATTGTCGCGAAGCAGAAAATTGCTCCAACTGCGCATGCACCTCTTCGCTGGTCTCGTTCGGAAGATTAACGAAGAGAAGAAGATGGCTCCCATGAACTCCGCTGGACAGAATCTGCACAAAGGGGTAAGTAAAGACTTAGGGGCATTTGCCCGGGGGGGGGAGCAGCAAGGCTGGGAGGGAGGGGGTCTGTGTAGGGTAGGGGGGTAGGGGTTTTTCTTTATTAACGGTGTGATTCTCCTTTAAAAGGAGAGTGACACATTCATTGAATGCATAGTAAAGTGTATTTCTAGAAGGCACTGCATTGATCTTACAGCAGAAATGCCCATATGCTACCCTGGCCAAATTATATTTACCCCCTCCAGAAAATCAGACCAGGCTTAGTGGAAAAGCAGTTTCTGTCACTTGAGCTTGTGTGGTATGATACTTAAATGGGCTTGAATCCTGCTCACGTTTTTATCCAGCTGAGCTTAAAAAATAAACCAAAGTTTTGCTCCCCACACAAAATAAACATTGCAAACAAAATAGGAATACACTCCAACTATTTCTAAGAGCTACAGAACACTTTTTTCACAAATTACTAGAAATCAGTCGAGTAACCTAGATAAGGAAAATATTTCTTGTTACCTGCAAGAAATACATACAAATAAAATCCACGTATCTAGAATGTACTCGCTGTACAAATGGAAAGCTCGCATAATGCACAAAAAGAACTCTACTTAATACGGTGTATTTTACTTTTAGCATTGCAGCAGATCAAAAGCAAATAACCAAAAAAAAATATAAAAATATCTTTTAATAAAGCACAAATTGGTCTCTAGAAAACTTATTTTGAATACAAAAGTGCTCTTTGTACATTCAAGATGCAGCTAAACCAAAGTTTGGCAATGGAGATGTTCCTTGAGGACAGTGCATGCACTGCAGAAAGCAGATTCCTAAGTTCCTAGAAAAAAAAAAAATTGTCACTTACACACAATATTCTCAAACAAAACTGAACGTAACATAAAGCAAATGGTCATTTCTATATTTGTAGGTGTGCATAATTCAGCATTGATACACAGCAGATACCTATGCAAAAGAAAAAAACAACACAATTTATTTTTACCCCCATTCAAGAAAAATGCATATTTGTTTCGATTTATCATTGGAATAAATAATGAGCTTCTAAATAATTTAACGGGGAGGTTCATTCTTGACATTCAAACTATTTAATTTTGGGTTTTGATTAAGCAGTCAAATTTGTCAAAAGGAATCGAAACATTTGATTTTCCTTATGTTTTTCACTTTTTCCACAGTTTTTTTTCTCATAAATATGCTAGTGATGAAAATTATACTGGGAAAACTATTTTCTTTTAGTGTAAGAAAAATTTATACATCTGCCTCATGTGCTAATGGCACACAAAAGTTGTCTTGCTAGAAACTTCACATTAAAAAATAAAGCACCCTAATTTATTGTACATCAGAAAGAAATAGTGGTCCAAACATTTTGGATTCTATATATGTAGTACTGTATAAATGTGTGTGTGTGTGTATATATATATATATATATATATATATATATATATATATATATATATATATATATATATATATATATATATATATATATATATATATATATATATATATATATATATATATACCGTATATACTCGAGTATAAGCCGAGTTTTTCAGCCCCCAAAATATGCTGAAAAACTCTACCTCGGCTTATACTCGGGTCAAGCGCAAAAACGGTCGCCGGCGCCTAAGAATAGTCGCCGGCGTCCAAGAATAGTCGCCGGCGTCCAAGAATAGTCTCCAAGAATATTCGCCGGCATCCTAAAACGAGACGCCGGCACCTCCAATGGGAGCAGAAACCCTCAATTTTTTGATTGAAACTTACCAGAAGCTGCTGCATTTCTCACCCTAGGCTTATACTCGAGTCAATAAGCTTTCCCAGTTTTTGGAGGTAAAATTAGGTACCTCGGCTTATACCCGGGACGGCTTATACTCGAGTATATACGGTATATATATATACACATATACACACACACACACACACATTTATACAGTACTACTGTACTGGCTACAGGCTACTGTGCTCGTGTTAATAATAACAAAGCTACGGGAAGCAATAAAGAGCCATGAAACAACGATATGACGCCAAATTGTTTTTCAGGCTTCACTTTTATTGTACAGGTATGGGACCTATTATCCAGAATGCTCGGGATCTTCCCACCTTAAGTCTATAGAAAATCATGTAAACATTAAATAAACCCAATAGGCTGGTTTTGCTTCCAATAAGGATTAATTATATCTTAGTTGGGATCAAGTACAAGGTACTGTTTTATTATTACAGAGAAAAAGGAAATAATTTTTTAAAATTGTAATTATTTTATTATAATGGAGTATATTTGAGACGGTCTTTCCGTAATTCAGAACTTTCTGAATAACAGGTTTCTGGATCCCATACCCTGTAATGTTTTTTTTTTTTTTTTTCCTACTCACTGTTTTATTTTCTGTCACATTATACTTTAACATTTATACTTCTACAGTATTACATATACCCAATATTGGATACTGTTAAGTGACCACCCTAAGTCACCTACATTTTATTTTACTCAAATCAGGATATAACAGTGCCTCATTATTGAATCTCAATGACATTATGCCTTACTTTTCTTACTTAAATGAGAAACCTCTTTCTTTGAGCCTACAGTCCTTGCTACTATCATATCACGATACACCCATCATGTCTGACGTTTAGCATTATTTACTTAACATATTAGATCTGCTGAGTGTGCACTGTCTTGTCCTGTCCTGTCCCTGCACTGACCTGTCTTGCAGGAGTTGCATATTTTTGCACTTGCGCTTTTTGTCTGTTGTCCGGTACTTCTATGTTGTGTGTAGCATCATGGTCCTAGAGATTTCACTGTGTACTGTACAAACGTGTATGGATGAAATGAAAATAAACTCACTCTAGACTTGACTCTGGACTACAGGCTTGAGGTATAGCTTTAAATGTTACACTTAAAAGAGAACCAAACCCTTGCTAATTAAAAACCCTACCCCCCTACCCTACATAGAGCCCTCCTTGCTCCACCCCCCCAGCCTAGGTGGTACCTTTGGTAAATGCCCCTAACTCTTTACTTACCCCTCGGTGCAGGTTCAGGGCATTGGAGTTCATGGGCGCTATCTTCTTCTCTTCGGTATTCTTCAGGTCTTCTTCCAGTGCTTTGGCAATTTCTGTGACTTTCGGCGTATGCGCAGTTGCCGCGAAACAGAAGATTGCTCCAAGTGCGCCGTTACGCCGCTCTCTTCCCAAAGATTATAGAAGAGAAGATGGTGCCCGTGAACTCTGATGCGAAAGCAGACCCCACATAAGTACTGTGTTTATCAACTTGTTTGTGGATACACAGAGTTTTTCTTAAATAATATGAGGTTTAGGTCTCCTTTAAAATTGTTTGGTGCAAAATTCATATTTATAAATATTTGAATACTTACTGAAGATATTCACCATACCAAACAGATTTATTAAAAGGTATGGATATTTTTAGCTAATTTCTCTAAAGTTCAATAATTTGGTAAGCGTTTTATGGAGCACTGTTTTAATATCCATTGATAAATATGCCTCTTTATGGAAAAATATCAAATATTCTACAGAGTAGAAACCTTTTATGAAATGTAGAAATAGTGCATAAATGGTACTTACAGTTTTTAAGTGTGGTCTAAGAAGGCTTCCTGCTTTTGTTGAGGCAATTGGAATTCTTTGCTGTTCTTTTGTGCACATGAACTTAATGTAACACTACAATTGTAGTCTTGATGCTCGTCATTTAAATTCTGTAAATACAGGTTAACTGTTGTGTTAGATTTTAGGAGCCCATTAGGCATATTTCCTGAATCAGACTTCAATGTTGTCCCTGTTTCTGTGAACTCCGCAAATCCCATAGAAACAAGACATTTAGATAAACTTCCTTGGCCATAAATATTCACTTCCAATTTGCTACTGGATTTATTTTTAGCACACTGAAAAAACAATGAGAAATGTTCCTTTACAAAGTCAGTGAAGAAGGTTATTGCATCTTTAGACCACTTCGATCCAGCACAGGGTTTGACTCCATGTAACATACAGCGATAGGTTAAAGATGGCAAACAGGCAAGACTTTCGGGAATACATTTTAACTTGGCTACATCTGAAAATGGAATATTTTTAAACACGCCATAATCTACAAGATTAAGCAGGATTGAATTATTTTCTATTTTTATAATTTTTGATCTACACCATGTGTTGCCAGCAAAGCACTTCAATAGGCAAGCTACACCAGGCTTCAATAAATCACAAGGTAAAGGCAAAATATAATCTGAGATTTTATGGAGCAGTATTAGTAATTTACTCATTAAATCCACAGAATCCTCTAACTGAAAATAGAAATCAGAAGGCTCATAAACTGCTGTTACAAAGCCACTGTATGTAATGCCACGTTCCAGAGTGGTTTCAGGAATATAAAACACACCAGAAGAAGAACTTGGTACGTGATTCTTTTCAGTGTTTTCAGCTTGGCTTTTTGTGGCATTAAAATACTCCATCAACAGTGACCCATTTACTAGCACCTCTACTTTCCATGTTTGACAGGCTTTCAAGAATTTTAGAAACAAGATTTGTACATCCTTTTCCATGAGTGATGATAATACTTTTTGGAACTGTGACTCAATCTTCTCATTCCATGCCCATCGACAAGCAATTGCTTGCTTTGGAATCTGTAACAACTTGCTTGATAGCACTTTAGCATTATGCATATTTATTACCTCATGTGCACCATGGTCAACATAGAAGACCAACATCTTCAATGTTTTTGGAAAGATATCCTGTACTGATGCACGCAACCACATATTCATTTTTTCAGATTTTGCCAAACACATAATTCCCTTAGTAATGTTTTTGACTGCTAGACTGTTATTAGTCTTCTTGACAGCATCAGCAATTAAAGTCATTAAGTTAGATTCCAGTGAACATCCACCTAAATTAACAAAGAATCTCCCACAGTCTGCAAAGTAAATATTTTTCACTTTTTCAATCTGACCAGGTTTCAAGTACTGATCTTGGATTTCTCTGGTCTCATTTTCATTAGTAATTTTATTTTTTGCCTCACCAATTATAATGCACAATTCAGGAATATGGTTTTGCACATCAATTAACTTTGAACTCGAAGGATGTGTTGGAAAATGTTTAATTAGATCATCTGCTACCAATTCATTGCTACATATTAGACTGACTTTCCAATGCATTCCATTCTTTTCTAAAAATGTACAATAAAGCGATTTTCCATTAACTTTTTGAGAAAAGTAAGAGATTACTTCTTGACTCCATTCCTTACTAGATGTTAATGCTTCAATACCACTAAGAGAAGCAGAGATACTTAATTTTGGAACAGATAAAAATGTATCTGGAAGCAAAAATAAGGAAGACAAATTTGCAGTGTTACCATAATCAATAAATGCCACTTCAAAAGATTTATCTTGTCTAACTTCTAGAATTTCGGCTCTGTAAAAAGAAAGGTCATCTGGATATTCAGCAGCTACTAGCATGCCCTTTTTACAATCTGTGGCAGAAAGAGCTTGAAACGACATTTGTTGTTTATTAAGTTGTTCTGCAAGATGAACTATTGCGTTTTCATTTTTTGAGAGTTGTATGTAAAAGCTCGAAGGACTGTTTATGTGGGAAATGTATCCAACAGCTTTAGACAACGGCTCAATAGGACAAGTTGGTAGATCACTACAATTAAAACAGTTTCCATGTATTGTTAATACATTATTCAATAAAGTCAAAGCAACTTTATCTTTTTGGTGTACTGGATTTTGTGCAGTATTATGTTGTATTTGGTTCACTGATAAGTTCTCAAAAACCAATCTGGCAGTAGGTATTTCATCTATTTGTGATAGGGTTTCTCTTTTTAGCTCTTGTGAAGTCATTTGTTCTGTTTGTTTTTTTGATGTACCTTCTTCTATTGTGTGATTTCTCCCATTTCCTAATTGTGGAGAAAGCACCTTAGTATTCCCAGAAGGAGGGTAGCCTAGAAGTTCTTTAACCTTCTGATTTATTTGAAGTTTTTCTTTGTACAGCTTTACAACAAGTTGGTTGTCACAGTCTCTGTCCGATACAACAGCATTCAACGGCTTGCCCAAACAATTTTCATCTAACCATTGTTTTACTTCTTCTGTGAGAACAGCATTTTTTAAACCAGCAAGATAAAACTGGATAGCTTGCATCGGTTCACGCAAAAGATCTACAGCTGTGTCTGGTATGGGTAGCAGGTCCTTTTTTGTTACCATCTGACTGTTTCCAAAATCCACAAAAAATGCAGAGAACAACGAGGAAGACTCTATAGGGTGTGCCAATGCTCTGTAGAAGTTGCCATCTTCATAATACTTTACAATGCACAGTTTGTTTTCTCTTGTACAATCTGTTTGTATATTTTGTTCACCAATTTCTGAAACTTTTTTCATTAGTGCTTCAATTGCTTCAGTATTTCTTGCAAGTTGACAATAAAACTTGCCAGTTCTGTAAATGTGTGTAATATACACCAGTTCTAAACTTCCAACTCTAATGTTGAAGTCAGAGTAACAAAAGCTACATAGAGTAATGAATGGAACTGAGGAATGTGATAAAGTGGCATGTCCTTTTTCAAGCAGAAACTGGCTTCTCGTAAAACGAGTTTCCAAACTGACAGCATTAAAAAGGTTTGTAGAACCGATGCTAAACAGGGCATGGACTGTGCACTTCAAATTCTCAGTGACAGAAGAATTGACAAAGTCTATAAAATCTCTACATGCCTCAGATGTCAACCTAAGATGAGGCTTTACAGGAGTAATAAAGCTGTTCAGACAACAACGAAATGCCTGACCCTTTAAAGTTATAAATTGGGGCTTTATTTCTCGAAGATCTGAAATGAAAGCTCTTTTAGTATATCCATAGTCCACTAAAATCACATCCACTTCCTTTTCTGCAACATTGTGCACCGCTGCTCTATAAAATGTTCCAGTGCTCGCACACTTGACAATGCAAGCTTTTTGCCCATGTTTGTAGATGTCATTACAACGCGAATAATAACTCTGAATGTCTTTCATTAAATGTTCTAATTCTGAAGTTTGTGTGAGCAGCTGGCACCAGAAATCTTTTGGGGAGTTCACATGAGAACATTTGACATCCACCACAGATCCTGGATTAAATAAATATTCTTTAAAAGTAATAGGCAAAATTTCAGTTTGGGGGGACTGGTAAGAAATTGATGAAAATTTGGATTTTTCATCCTGCTTAAGGTAATTTCTTGAGACATGCTTTGCTATGGTTACTTTAGTTTCATTTTGTTTAAAAACTTTTAAATTTTGACTTTTTCCTGTTGGGCAACTCTTTGTAACCACAGGACTTGGATTTAAGTTTACTTTCCAATATTCTGCATATCCAGCCTCTACCATCATTGTAACAATATTTGAGTTTTCAGAGTTTTCCAGATATTGCACGTCAACAAAGTATTTGTGTTTCTGCTTTGCAAGAACATGAAAAAGAAGAGCTTTACCAGAAAGTTTTTGTTTGAAAAAATCATTGGCATGCATTACCCACACATCTTGCAGAGGATAAACATAAGCCAAAGAGCAGCACATAGCCAAAGCCGGCAAAACTTCAAATTCCGGCAGTAAAATTTTAACATCATAAAAAGGAACTGTCTCTGTATTTCCAGAATCTAAAAAGTAGACGGCAAATTTTAAGTCAAGAACATCAGTGACAACAGCTCTATAATAATGTCTGTCCTTATTGTATAGTGCACAGCAAAGGTCCCCTGGTTTAGGATCTTTAATAACTCTTTCAGTTCGTCCACATGGATTATAGATTTTTGCAATTTTTTCCATCATGACTGAAAACTCGTTCTGTAATTCATCAGTTCTTATACAGAAATTGGATGGATTTAACACATACTCAACATGACCTACATAGACTGAATCTACATTCATTTGAATGGTTTTATATTTAAATATTGTCTCAGTTGTGGCTTTGTCAGGTACACAAAAAGTGCTTGGTTTTTCTGGCAATGTAAAACTGCAGAGGTTTCTGTAACAACTGGGTGAAAATACTGGAACACTTTGATTTGTTAGATGGCAGTTTTCATTAAGTTCATAATCTTTCGTTTGCAATGTTATATGAAACAGGCGCTCTTCGTTACCAAATTGTTCAAATGTAGCAATAACAGTATTTCCTAACAAGAACTGCTTGAAGGGTGTCAACTGAATATTTGTTGCATAATCTGCATGGTCAGTCATACGTTTTAAAGAGCAAGGAATAGCCATCATGGGTAAAGTAAGGAACTCTGGTTTTAACTTTTGAACAAAGGAAGAAGATATTGTTTCTCTACACCCGATATCTATAAACCAGATTTGTACTTTATCACCAGAAAGAAAAGTTTCTATTATGCCTCTATGCCACAGACCATCTTTTCTTTTAGCAGCACAAAGAACTCCAAAATGGTCCAGTATGGATTTTTTTTGAATCGTAATGGTCTCATAATGAGAAAACATCAAAGTAGTCAAATTATTTAGCTCTTCTTCCCATGACAATAAATGACAATAGAACCTACTGTAGCTTACAGCAGCTGATATTTTAATTTTTTCAGTTGTTCCTACTACTATATCTGGTCGAAGATGATCCAGAATCTTTTGAGAAATGTGAAGATCATCATGTAGACTTTGAGAAGAACTCGAATACAAGGTCTTTTGCTGTAACAAGTCTGGCAATTGTTTGCATTGGTAATTTAAGGGACATTTGTGTAAAACCTCAGCAAGAAGACAGAATGTCGTAGAATCAATGTACCTTGCCAGGTTTAACTCCACAGCACTAATGACAATGGTTGGCACTTCAACAATTGTAACCTGACCCGGCAAGACTGCTTGGTCATGTCCTTCCACCTGAAGTCCTACCAATGATGAGAAATAGTTTACTGCTTTTGGGGTCCACTTTTCCTTCACAGGAAGTATACCAGAAAAAATTCCATTCACTGCTCTTGGACCGAGTGAAAAAAGTTCCTTAGAAGCTGATGCTATTTGAGTGGAATCCACATTTACTGTATTTCCGTGATCTATCAAAAATACTTCATATTTTTCATTTATTTTATTCAAAACTTTTCCTCTTTGCCACACTCCAAATGCTTTGTCTTGTACTAAACAGAATTCCCAATTACCAATGTCACCTTGCACTTTTGGGACAAGTTGGATTTCATTTTGCAAGACATGGTAATCAAATTCATTTCCCGAGTTGTATTTTCCTTGAAATTTGATGATTACATTATCAGGGTGACAAGCCACTGCCACAATCTTTAAATTCCCATTTGGTAAAGATTTTGCTGAACGTTCAATATCCATTTTTGCTGCAAAGAAGAATTAAAAGATTTACTACAAAGAAATAATTTTAGAAGTTATTGTTTCAATGAACAGTTTTAATTACAACTATTAACATCAAAAAATGAAATTAAAAAGGAATTCACCAGAATAATGAAAATAATTAAATTTTATAGGCAAAGGTAAATCAGAAACACAAAACAAAATTGCATGGGATTTTTTTTACTGGGTGAAAAGTGTACATAGAAAAAATAAAAAAAAGACACTCCTTTGAGATTTTTTTTTTATTCATATTTTTCCATTATTATTATTATTATTATTATTATTATTAACAGGGTTGGCCTGAATCCAAATTTGCACCGATAAAAAGTTGTGCTTTACTTAGACAGAGTGATCTGTTTAATATTTATAAAGTGACATGTTTGTGTAGTGCTAAGGACTTATACACAGAGTTAGTACTACAAAGAACAGCCAATGGTTGAGGCAGTGGACACATTGGTAGTCTATGAAAAACGTGGTCTAGTGAGTAGGACTGGGTTAGTAAGGATTGCTTACAGCAGGAGATTGCATTGGACAGTATTTGATGGCTTTTTTGTTGGACCATAACTTGTGAGGGTGAAAATAGCACCTTTTTGCCCTATGGTTTTTGATGCTTGGATTTACATGTACTGTACAACATTTATTTTCTCCTTTTGTTTCTAAGGTCACATTGATAGGGAGGCATCAGCTGTTATTAAGAGGTACAGTAGAACAAGAAGTGTTTCTTTGAGTACCCATCTAAAACTGCTTCTGTACTCCGTTTGTTAACACTGACCACTACATTGTTACATGTTAGGGGTTGCACACTGTTAACCTTCCCTCACCTTTCTATTGTGCTCTCCTGTTGTTGAAACAGGGCCAGATTTCCCTCAGTGGCGCCCAAAGGCCCTCATGGTCTGATCGCCAGCCCGTCCTCTTCCGAGTGCATCTCACCCCCCCACCGCAATTGAGCAAACACGCCATATAGCTGGGGAACTGTGCATTCCCAATGCACATTAGGATGAGCTGCCGCTAAAATTTTGCCGCCCTAGGCCCGGGCCTTTGTGGCCTCACCACAAATACGGGCCTGGTTGAAATGTCTTAAGGGTTAGTTCACACGAGGAGATTCGGGGAGAATCACCTTGTCTTCTGGGCGACAATCTCCCCGAACTGCCTCCTCATGTCTTCCCATTCGCTATAATGACAAGTCGCCTGCGCTAAAACACACGTGGCATGCCGTTTTACGAAGTCGCCCGAAGTTTCCAGTTTGGCGACAATCTCCCCAAACTGCCTCCTCGTGTCTTCCCATCCGCTAATGACAAGTAAGTCTGGGGAGATTGTCGCCCAGAAGACGAGGCGATAAGTCGCCAGGCGACAAAATCTCCCCGAATCTCCTCGTGTGAACTAAAAGTAAAAAGTGTTTAAAGAAAAGATTTCCACTTGCTGGGAGTGCTGCACGTTGGACTTTGGTTTTGTGTTAGCACTGAGTATATTCTTATGTTTGTCGTACCAAAAATGTATGCTTTACTACTATTGAAGAATTAAAAGATACATAAACCCTAAAACAATTTCATGTAAAAATGGAACATACAATATACAAGAATTATTTTTTTGTTTCCAAGATAATAGGCATTTGGGTTATTTCTGTAATTTGGATCACCATACCTTAAGTCTGCTATTAATCATTTGAACATTAAATAAACCCAACAGGATTAATTTGCCACCATGCAGCTTAGTTACCATCAAGTACAAGGTACTGTACTATTATTACAGAGTACTAAGGAATCATTTCTACAAACCAATTATTTGCTTAAAGGAACACTATACCCCCAAAATTAATACTTAAGCAACAGATACGTTGATATCATCTGAAAGCGCCTATTAAAGAATCTTACCAAACTGGACTATATTTTTAAGTAAATATTGACTTTTTATATCTTTTCCCTTGAGCCCCCATTTTATGATGCTCTGTGTGTATAAGGTGGAGTTAATCATTCCCTTTGAACACAGACGGTAGTGACATTGTAAAACAATATTAGATATTTTTAAAGAGACCTACATTTTTTGTGGGTAGTTTACCTTTAAAATTAACTCTATGGGAGATGGCCTTCCTGTATTAAGAGATATCTGGATAATAGATCCCATACCAGTACTATTATGAATTTCTTCACAACAGTGCCACCTGCTGGTCACTCTACTATTAGGAAAAAAACAATAACTGAGAAATGAAAAGCATTGTGATGTTGCTTTGATTAATACTAACTAGAAAAACCTCAAATGACTCAGCATCACAAAAGTTTCCAATTCTGTGTTTTCTGATTGTAAACAGTCGGAAAATGTAGGTGAAGCTGATGTTGATAAATTCACTACATTACCTTTTTTATGTAATATCTTGGGGGGTAGGGGAAAAAATATTATCAATTGCAAAAGTCCTTAGGAGATTGCTCTGAGCAATTCTGCATTAGCTTGTAGAATGAATCCTTTAAAGCCAGGTGAGAAGTTGCAACAGGGTTTTAAAGGAACAGTATAAAAATACAATTTGGGTAAACAGGCTGTACAAAATAACAAATGTTTCTAATATAGTTAGTTAGCCAAAAATTTCATGTATAAAGGCTGGAGTGACTGGATGTGTAACATAATAGCCAGAACACTACTTCCTGTTTTGTAGCTCTCTAACTCTGAGTTAGTCAACGTCGGCGACTTGAAGGGGGGCCACATGGGACATAACTGTTGAGTGAGTTTGCAACTGATCCTCAGCATTCAGCTCAGTGGAAATCAAGAGAGCTGAAAAGCAGGAAGTAGTGTTCTGGCTATTATTTTACACATCCAGTCACTCCAGACTTTATACATTACATTTTTGGCTAACTAACTATATTAGAAACATTTTTTATTTTGCACATTTTTTAAACTGAACAATTAATTTAATCCTTTTAATTCATTTGTGATAGTAAAATGCTTGGGTACTATTAAAAATATAAATATAATAAAATATAAAAGAAAAACACTAAAATGGGCTTTATTACAACCTATTATTGGGAATTCAGATTATAAATATGTATTAGTAAATATAATTGCTATTAAAAAAATGATGTTCCTTTCTCTAACTTTTGAAACAGTGAAGCAGAATCCAACTCTCCCCTAGCCATGGTGGCCATACATGAGACGACAGTGTGAGAAGTCACACACAAAGTCTGCCTTTCTGTTGTTCCAAACATTATGGTAAATAGCCCAAACTAGTGGAACAGGTTTTACCAGGCACTTGGACTCCACTGAATCCAAATCCTACTATTGCAGACTCCCAAGCCAAATTTGGATTCGGTGTGTCCCTAGTATAAAACATTTACAATTTGTATTTTTCAGCCTTGGAATGTTACCTGCTATCTAGTTGCTTCGGCTTGTTTGCAACAAGGCAGCCATTTGGAAGCGAGAATAGAAGATCAATAGGAGATTCTGAAAGGAAAGATTAAAACATAATTCTAACAGTAAACCATGTGACCATGACCATGATACCATATAAAATAGCTTATTATTTCTTAGTTGCAGGGTGGAAATAGGCAGAATGGGAATGCTAATAATCCAAAAACCAATTGAAAATGAATATTGAAGACCAACTGAAAACTGTTTAAAGTAGTTTGCTCTGCAACAAACAGTTAATTTAAAAGTGAATTCCCCTTTAAAAATATAATGCCCAACCTGTACCACTGGATTTTTTCAGGCAAGATTTTGCCAGTAAAGAGAGATCTTTATTGAAAAAAAAAAATGTCACCTTCTTGAGTAAGATAGCTACTGTGCATCTTGGGAGTGAGAGGCACCAAAAGAAAGGATAATGGCCATGCACACATAGGGACATGCTCCCAAATGAGCTTTAGTGATAGCCAACCACAACTGGAAAAGAATACATGTAGTGACACTGCCCGAGAAAATCAAAAGCTTTATTATACAGCAGTGGCAGGCAATGTAGCCTTTAATATGGAACCCTTTCATTAGGGGTCTATAGGTCCAGAAGTATCTTTCTGGCCTTCAAAAGAGAAGGAAAATAATAATAATGGCCAGGGAGGTGCCAAAATATTAGGGACTCTCCAGTGATTATAACTGCTTACCCGAGAATGCGGGACAGTGGTCCTGTTCTCTGAAAACTGCACCAGTGTATGACCACCACGTTGCAATTTTTTTTCCCATTTCCTCTCTTTGGTCCTGATCCAGGTGTACATGCACAGAAGTGAGCAAAAAGCAGAACTTAAAAGCAAAAAAAGCCACATTTTTAACCCTTCTTCACATGCACACCCAGGTGGAGGAGAAGAGAGAAAAAGCATTGTGGTGCTCCTACAGAAGAAAACCCAGACTGGTGTTATTTTCAGTGAACAGGAGTAGCACCCCCAGAGTCTTGGATACTTGATTTCTAATATCTGGCAGCTCCCAGTGATTATCTTCTCCTTTTGTTTTCCTTTAATGTTTCTAGGTAGAGCATTTTGTGTGGTTCCCAAAACGTATTTACTTTGGTTCCATTATTGGTCTGTTTACATAGTTAAGTTGTGTTTGAAAACTCTTGCACTTCCTTAGAGCTCTTGCCCGTAAGTACAGGTATGGGACCTCTTATCCAGAATGCTTGGGACCTGGGGTTTTCCAGATAACAGATCTTTCCATAATTTGGATCTTAAGTCTACTAGAAAAGCATGTTAACATTAAATAACCCCAATAAACTGGCTCTGTTTCCAATAAGGATTAATTACATCTTAGTTTGGTTCAATTACAAGTTGCTGTTTAATTATTACAGAGAAAAAGGGAATCATTTTAAAAAATGTGGATTACTTGGATAAAATGGAGTCTATGGGAGACTGCCTTTCCGCAATTTGAAGCTTTCTGGATGACGGATCCCATACTTGTACAGCACTGAAGGCAAGGGTTGAGCCTATGCTGTTATTTCTTACTACATCATTGTTGTTCTTACAAGCCTAGATGCCAACTCTCGGAGTGCTAAACTTTTTTTTTGAATAGTTTATCTGCCCCCTTAGCTGTGAGTTTATACTACAGTGGTTCCAAAGGTTTCAGATTTACAAGAAACAGCATTGACAATATTATAATTTAAAGGGGTTGTTCACCTTTTGATTAACTGTTACTATTAGAGAGTGATATTCTGAAACAATTTGCATTTGGTTTTCATTTTTTATTATTTGTGGTTTTTATTCAGCAGCTCTCCGGTTTCGAACATTTGCTTTTAGATGGGGTCAGTGACCCCACATTTGGAAACTGGAAAGAGTCAGAAGAAGAAGGCAAATAACCCTAGAAAAGAAAAAATCAAGACCAACTGAAAAGTTGCTTAGAATAGGCCATTCAATTACAGATCATTTTTATCAGTGCTCCCAAATATTTCAAAATGTCACTCTCTCCCCAAGGCCAACACTACTAATATTTTGCAGAGCAGTCTAAAACACCACCTTCTAATATTTTGCAGAGCAGTCTAAAACACCACCTGTATGTATATTAAGTGGCATATTAAAGAATCTTACCAAACTGGAATATATAAGTAAATATTGCCCTTTTACATCTCTTGCCTAGAACCACCATTTAGTGATGGTCTGTGTGCTGCCTCAGAGATCACCTGAACAGAAATACTGCAGCTCTAACTGTAACAGGAAGAAGTGTGGAAGCAAAAGACACAACTCTGTCTGTTAATTGGCTCATGTGACCTAACAAGTATATTTTGTTTGGTATGTCTGTGTGCACCGTGAATCGTAGGATCCCAGGGGGTGGCCCTTATTTTTTAAAATTACAATTTTCTATTTATGATTACCCAATGGCACATACTACTAAAAAAGTATATTATTATGAAAATGGTTTATTTACATGAAGCCGGGTTTTACATATGAGCTGTTTTATGTAATATGTTTATTTTTAGAGAGACCTACATTGTTTGGGGGTTATAGTTTTCCTTTAAGCATTAAGGAGAAAGGAAGGACCAGAGCCGGTTCAGCCTTTAAGTGGGCCCTAGGCAGAGCCAATCTGGATCACAACCCCCCCACACACACACATGCATGAGCGCAATGACAAACAAGGGGGCAGGGAGGGGTGTTATAAAATAATAGATATCAAAAAAAACCTCACTCACAGGAATTTTAAGAGCAAAAACATGTCTGTTTATTTTGACGTTACAGCTCTTAACTCAAGTCTTCAGGACGGCTTGAGTTAAGAGCCAAAACGTTCAAATAAACAAACATTGTTTTGCACTTAAAAGTCCTGTGAGTGCGGTTTCATTAATGTTTTTGATATCTTTATATTGTATGCCCCAATAAACAAATCTAACACATACAGGCATTTCCTTTTTACTGACTTATGTGCATTATTTTTATGTGTTACTTGCACTTCTATGCTGTGTCGGTCTCTTTACATATTTTTATCAGCATCATAGTAGATTTGTACTCATCAGGCCAAATCATATGTAGATACCTGACTGTACAGCATCTGGGTCATATATGTCCAGCTGGGTTGAGGTCGGGGCTCTGTGCAGGACAATCAAGTTCCAATTCTGGCCCCTGATGGGATTTTGTGCTGAAACAATTAAAAAAAAAAAAAAATTAAAAAAAATAGTAGGACTACACGGACGTTTTTTTGTTGCAATCCGACATGCTGCGACAAAGCGCATGCAACGGGAATAAGGTAAGTGAATGCATTGTTGCATGGTGTTGCAGCATTGAGCTGACGTGACACGACTGTCGGATGCATACCCAGCGTGCAGCGTCTGCCTCCAACAGTGGGGTCACATCAGATCAACGCTGCAACACCATGCGACAATGCATTCACTTACCTTATTTCCGTTGCATTTGATTTGCCGCAGGCTTTTGTCGCAGCGCGTCGGATTGTGCCGTAATCATCCGTGTAGTCCTACCCTAAAGATGATGGCACAGCATTTGTTTCCTCTGCAAAGGGCAAACATAGGCCAAAACCAGTTCTACCTGTATGCATTGCTGGGGGAATTCCATCTGTTAATGCATGTGAATGCATTTTAAGGGCTTTTTGTAGGAATTTGACAGATAGATTCGGCCTCTCAATGGGCACACGTAGGGGTTGGCCAATACCTAACTTTAGCCAATACCTGCCCTTTTGTACAAAATTAATAGTGTGCCATAAAGTAGAAGGTCAAGAATATCATTGTACAGGTATGGGACCTGTTATCTAGAATGCTCGGGGACCTGGGGTTTTCCGAATAACGGATCTTTCCGTAATATGGGTCTTCATGCCATAAGTCTACTAGAAATTAATTTGAACATTAAATAAACCCAATAGGCTGGTTTTGCTTCCAATAAGGATTAATTATATCTTAGTTGGGATCAAGTACAAGATACTGTTTTATTATTACACAGAAAAAGGAAATCATTTTTAAAAATTTGGATTATTTGGATAAAATGGAGTCTATGGGAGACAGCCATTCCGTAATTCGGAGCTTTCTGGATATTGGGTTTCCGAATAAGGGATCCTATACCTGTATTATGTAGTGACAGGTATTCAATAAATGCAGAAAAGGCAGAGACCAAACGGGTTTAAATGGGGGGGGGGGGGTTTAGTTACTTGATACACCAGACTGGTGTTAAAGGGGTTGTTCACCTTTAAATTACCTTTTAATGTTATGTAGAGAGTGATATTCTGAGACAAATTGCAATTGGTTTTGACTTTTTATTATTTGTGGTTTTTGAGTTATTTGGCTTTTTATTCAGCAGCTCTCCAGTTTTGCACATTTCAGCCGTCAGGTTGCTAGAGTCTAAATTACCCTAGCTACCATGTATTCATTTGAATCAGTGACTGGAATATGAATAGGAGAGGCCTGAATAGACAGATGAGTAGAAAAAAAAGCAGCAATAATTATAAAGGTGTAGCTTTCCAGAACATTTGTTTTTAGATGGGGTCAGAGACCCCGATTTAAAAGCTGGGACAAATCAGAAAAAGAAGGCCAATATTTAAAAAAACTATAAAAAAATAAATAATGAAAAGTGGCTTAGAACTGCCCATTCTATAATATACTAAAAGTTAACTTATAGGTGAACATCCCCTTTACTGTTAGCTGAACCCCGTAATAATACCGTGCTGCAGGTTTTAGTGAAAAGTCGTGAGGTTATCAGGTAAGAGATTATAATCACTGAGGGGGTTAAAGGAGAACTAAACTCTAAAAATGAATGTGGCTAAAAATGGCATATTTTATATAATGAACTTATTGCACGAGGCTAAAGTTTCAGCTTGTCAATAGCAGCAATGATCCAGGACTTCAAACTTGTCACAGGGGGTCACCATCTTGGAAAGTGTCTGTGACACTCACATGCTCAGTGGGCTCTGATTGGCTGTTGAGAAGCTAAGCTTAGGGCTCGTCACTAATTATCCAGCAGAAAATGAGCTTCCCTGGCTGTAATATAAGCTGATGCTACAGGTTTGCTGATTATTAAATTCTGATGCTAATTGCACTGGTTTCTGTGCTGCCATGTAGTAATTATGTGTATTAATTACTAATCAGCCTTATATTGTGACATTTCTATTCTATGTGTACTGTATATTGTGAGTGGGTCCCTAAGCTCAGTAAGTGACAGCAGCACAGAGCAGGTGCAGTGAATCAGCAGAAAAGAAGATGGGGAGCTACTGGGGCATCTTTGGAGACACAGATCTTTACTGTTAAAGGGCTGTGGTTGCCTTGGGCTGGTACAGAAGCACAAAACATCCTGGCATCCTTTGCTGTCTTCTTACACCAGGGGGAAGTTTAGCCCTATAATTATCGCCCCGCTCCTATTTATTTCCAGTGTGCCTTTCAAACACCTTCCTGGTTGCTAGGGAAAGACGCTAGCAACCAAGTAGCTGAAATCCCAAAATGGTATTGAGGAGTCAGGAGACAACCATGCTTATCTGTGGGAGGATGATATTGATGTAACTGTATATGTCTGTTCTACACATCAGATATTGCACCGTTACTAATGAAAAGGTTGTTACTTTCCCCATTAAAGGATAAATAAAGCTCTACTTGAATCTCGGGGTCCCTGCACAAATGGAACATCAACCCAAGAACAACTCTGCTCTCTCTCTTCTACATGAACACAAAAAGAAGCAAAGGAAAGCCATACAGTCGCTCTTTATAAAGAGACAGGAGCAAGGGCTGAATGCACCATAACATTCTATTGGTTGCTCCCCATTACCCAAGTTGGGCTCCTCTAGAAACCTTCCCCCGGGTGTAAGAAGACAGCAAAGGATGCCGGGAGTTTCAGGATCCAGTTTTGTTGTTTATGGGGCTACAGCTTAACAGTTACAACCATTGCTCACCCACTGTCTTGTCACCAGCGAGCAACCACCTTGCAACGCACAACCCTCCGACCCTAACGCGCCGCCGTATATAGCCCTACGTCACATGAGGCTTTCCTATTGACTCCAGCGCTCCAACGCGCCGGCGCCGCCGTACTCGGCCCACGTGACTGGATGTAGCCAAACACCGCGAGAGTTTATTTGTTGACGTGACTTTGTGGCGAATCGATTAACTCTTGGATTAGTTAGTTGGATTCCCTGTCAGTTTAAGGAAAACAAGTAGAGCTGACAGTACAGTTATTCAACTCCACTCTGCCGCACAGATTAGAGATTAATCTTCTGTCTCTAAAACAATTAGCCAACACTTAGTACTAATTAGTTGTGAATAAATGTGTTAAATAGCCAAACTGCAACTAGTGTTGTGTTGTTATATTAATATGGTGTTATAACCCCTCAGTGACTTCTAATATCCTTATCATTTACAGTAGGGGGTACATTATCCCTTATAATACATGAGTTACCTCCCAACATTTTGGAAGTAAAAAGAGGGACAAAAAATTTTTCCCACACCTAGCGCAGCAATTTTTTGACCACACCCCTTTCTATAGCCACACCCCCTAATTACCATGCTTGTTTTCCAAAATTTGGCAGGTTATAAAAGTTTGAAAATATTTCTCCTTATCTAAACTGTGTTTTTGTGTCTCAAAATTGTTACAAAGTATCTTATTTG